>NC_056588.1:24267801-24540301 GCF_018340385.1 Cyprinus carpio
AGCAAAGCTGCTTTAGTCCAGTAAGTGTTCTTAAAGTATTACTAACAAGGATGCATTGATCCGATACTCAGGATCGGTATCGGCTCCAAAACTGGCACTTCCTGTGGAGCGGGTATCGGTCAGACGAGACCGATACAAATCCGATATTGTGCGAATACTATTCTGTGTTATTGTTGAGCCCCACGAAAGGCACAAAAACATTATAAAGCACCAAAACGTTTTCGTGCACTATATTTAAAGTGTTCTGAAGATGTTACATGTTCAGTGTGAGGTACAGATTAATATTGAAATCATTAAATTCAAGTTCACATAAACTCTTCTTTCCTCTGCGGCTGTCTGTCGTCCTCCATTCAGCGATCAAACTGTGTCGCGTTCGGTTACTACAGACAAAACCATGAAACTCTCTTCAAGAGCACAGACTAACTGAGGTTTAAAACTTTATTACTGTGCTTTACATTTAAAATAATTTATATACTATATTTCTATATAAATGTATATCCTTGTTTTTTCATGCATGTATTTTACAACAATACAAAGAGCAATGTGTAACATTTTACCAGAATTTAGACTTATTCACTTTTATTTGTAAATATTTTTCTAGATTTTATGAAATTATTGTGCACCCGTGATTTTTCTAGAGTATCTTTAGCTTCTGAATTATCCACTAACCTAGTTTATAATAGTATTTTTGTCATAGATTGTGATTTTATATTTTTTCATTTGTTATTTTTCATTAAAATGAAGTTGTTTATATGTAGTAGATTGTGTTTAACACACAAAAAAGTGATGATCAGGTCAACTCAGAGAAGTATAGAAATTCTACATTGATTTAAAAAAAAAACTGCGCTGGTATCGGATTGGATCGGTATCTGCAGATACTCAGAATTTTCCGGATCGGATCGCATCAGTTCTGAAAAAATGGTATCATTTGCATCCCTACTAACAATATCAAAGTTATTGCCTTTATTTTGTAAACATCCATTAAGATTTGACAGCAAAAATACACGTGAAGCTGAGCTGGAGGGGGACGTTTGTACAATTATACAAAAAGACCTTTTACTAAAAAAAAACCTCTAAACTTTCAGTCAGTCAACAGATGGCATGTAGTAGAAGTTTTGATCATGTCGATCATTTAGAGGCCATATCTGTGTATTAAATGATAAAAGTAGGCTTTAGAGGTTTAAGGTCATGACCTGTGGTCTTAGTCATGGTCTCTGCTGCCTTCTGCTTACATTTAAACTTTGATTGTGCACTTAATGTGCTAATTACACGAGGCTTAATGAGTCATTGCCACATCAGTTCTGCCATAGTTCAGATTCCTAGATAAATCTACACGAATACCAAGCAGCCAGTGTTGGATTTCCATTGAAACAGAGCAGGTTTCATTGTAACATATATGTTCACCTGGACTAGTTATGAGGGCTTGGCTTTACTTAAAGTGTGATGGCATTCGGAAATGAGTGCATCCAGTTGATGAGTCATCTGAATGAGAGTTGCTGTCAAACTACACACTTAAGCAGGGTTTTCTTGCGGGATGAAGTCGCTTGTCATTTCCTTATAGAGGCTACGCTGCCAAGATAGAAATCTGATCTTATCTGTTTACTCTGCTACCTTTGGTTCCAGCAGTCCTGGGCTGCTCAGCGGTTAATCATTATCACATCCAAAACTCTGTACTCTGATCGGGGTATGCCTTGATATGATTGTGCTCAAGGTTGTACAGTTTTGCATGTGTAACCATAATAAAATAACTCATTTATGCAGGTATGAAAATTTAATGTAGGTTTTTTGAAGAAGGCTTTACATCGCTCTCCTGTCTGTTGTGGAAGATTAGGTCTTCCCTCCATTCCTGTAATTTATGAGGACTGTTCAGATTCTCTGTTTTATGGCTGCGTGTAAAGAGAGGTCACGGCGTGGGTTGAATGGATGTGATGTGAGCCGTGAGTTACACTGAGATATTACTGCTGTTTCTGCACATGGACTTTGGCCTGGTATGTGTCCAGTTCTCTGACTTAGTGCTGACATCACTTTCAATGACAGCACATTCATGAAATGTTATCTGGGAATCCAGCCATACCCCTTTTTTAAGCAAAATGGTGCTGGTGTTTGGTCAGGGATCCGTGAATCTCCTCCAGAACCAGATGACATCAACTTTTTAAGTAATTTATTTAACTCAGTCTATTTGATGTAAGTCAAAAGTTATTCAAAACCGTGATGGAACAGATGTACTGACAGAGGATTTCTACCATATTGTGATGCAAAACCATTGGTTGCTGATTGGATGGAGGCAGATGTGAATGAGAGCATGCAGTCGATTGTAAGAAAGGGGCGGAGTTTAAGTGAACTAAATGATTCAGGTCTCGACAATAAGGACTGAAATACGCTCAGGTCAGTTGACGGATTTGTCACTGATGTGTCATCACGAAAGTTTATCAGTTGCCTTGCCAGTTTAAATATTCAATTGATTTTATAGCATTTAAGCGCAAGAAGACGCGCAAGAGAACTGAATTCAGTATTCTAGCACCGTGTTCTGTGTAGCTTCATCTATGACGTGGAAACCACGAATAGAGTTCTCTTTCACGACTTCTTGCACTTTAACGGACAAATACCTGGCCAGTTGGAACATTCAAACGACTTTAAAGCATTAAAGAAGACCCGAATAACAAGCTCGTCCGTCGGTGGTTGAGTTTACCGTGAAAGCTGTGCAGATGCGGCTGTGCGCGAGACAGAACGTGGAAAGTGAAGTATACCTGTGCCTAAGGAGCCATGCAGAGCAGACGTCAGAGGATTAAAACATTAAACTGAATTATCATTAGGCTAATTTTATTTTATTGTAACATATTTATTATCCAACACCACAATCTGACCCGCATGTTCTAGCCTATAAAATCTAATTTAAAGGGGTCAAATGATGTGATTTAAATTTTTCCTTTCTCTTTGGAGTGTCACAAGCTCTTGGTGAATAAAGAAGATCTGTGAAGTTGAAAAGACTAAAGTCTCAAATCTAAAGATATATTCTTTATAAAAGTTAAGCCTCGTCCACGCCCCCCTGAAACGGCTCGTTCTAACACGCCCCAACATCTCTACGTCACAATTTGGGAAGATTTGCATAACGCCGTCCAGATGACATTACTAGAAATCATATTTATATCACGTTATAATGGGTTTTATGTTTATGTCTCATCGCTCCGGCCGGACAAGGCATTACAAGGCGGAGGAGAAACTATAATGTACACGGAGGCAGGAGAAACTATAATGGCCAATACAGTATTGAAAATAGGAGATTTTTTAAATAATGTTGTTTTTAACTTTAAACTGCATAAACACATTTCATTACACCAAATGCACAAAATAATGTTCTTTTTAGCAGCATCATATGACCCCTTTAAATAATTTAGATTTTTTTTTTTGCTGTGTTTAGTTTGTGTAAAACACTAAAAACCAATGAAAAATGTTAAAAAAAAAAATGTTGATTACTCCGAAATGTTTTTTAATTACATTTAAATTTCATGAGTGGTGGCTGTGGATCGGTTTCATTTCAAATTAATAGCAAGCATAACACATGCTAAGTGTAACTTATTCTGCTCATATTCATTATCCATTCCTATGCAAGGCATGATGGGAACTGTAAATACACTGCCCAAAAGTTTCATGAAGTTACAACTTATAAAAATATCAATGCAGAAATTTCAGTTTAAATTGCACACAATATTATGTTGATGTAATGATCAACACAATTATGTCAGCAGAACTCATCTAGCTGGAGTTTTGTGTCTAGCTGGAGTTGTTGTCGTTGTCTTAAAAGCTTTAGATGGTGAGAAGACTGTCATGCCCACCGGCCACTGGTTTCCAGATTCAAGACCTGCAGGTTTAAGGGCTCGACACTATCTTGGTGGAAAAGAAATAGGCTACCAACAGTGATTTATCATTAACTTTGAAAATTCATCAAGCTGTTTTAGGCCTCTGGTTGGCGTTTTTTCCTGTGAAAGACAGTCGAAAGGACTCATGATGTAGCCTTGAAATGAACCTTCATCAGAATAATGCTAATCATAATTAAGTCTTAAGCATCATTAATGCCTTGCTAATAGAGACATTGTATCTTTAGGTATTATGCAGAGCATCTGCACTCATTTTACAGGAACACAATGCTGGTGTTAATGAGAACTCTTGACTTTAATAGCGTGTTGAAATCTGCCTGTAGCCTCACCCATCAGCATGTCGCAAGAGGAAGAACGATCCACTCGCACACTGAAGAAATGGACATTGAGATATTCCTGCGTAGCTCGTCATTGCTGATGTCATTACTAACCAATTCATGTCGCTGAAACTGTACCTGACATCTGAAACTTCAGCAGTCCTTCTGCTTTACGTTGAGCTCTTGACGTCAGATGTCTGCAGATGCTTTCACAGTATTTCCCACAGGAGTCTGTGGGATGAACCTCAGCCTGACAGTTCTGTATATTTACAAATGAAATTAAAAGTTAAACTTTAGATTGTACCTTTTTTAGGAGTGATAGTGTCTCAGTCTGCATGCCACAATCTATTATATTTTGAGAAATGTACAAAAATTGTATTATGTATGTGTGTGTATGTACTGTATATAATAATCTAAATATTGTGACCTCTTACCGATTTTTACTTAAAGAACATAAAAGGAACATTTTAAAATCATATTTACTTAAAGGTATATAAAAATGAAATATAAACATGTGAAACATTCTCTCATTTTCTATTGACCGCAAAAATATTGCGAAAATATCACTAATATTTGGTGCATCAAATATAACCCAGCCCTACTTTTATGGAGCTGTTTTGTCCTTTTTTTTTTTGTTGTGTGGAAAAGAGCAACCTGAACATTCTACTAAACATCTCACTTTGTGTTCTGCAGAGAAAGTAAGTTTCATTTTGGGGTGAACTATGCCTTTCTATATGGAGTCCTTTTATAAGAGGCCTTTGTGAAAGTGTCAGATGTAAAAGGGATGATTTGGTGCTGTAAGCTTCTTGGTAGTAAAGCTAATTATCACCATAAGAGTGTTAATCAGCAGTGTTAAAGCAGCCTCTGCAGTTTTAAGAGCGCAGGACCTGTAGATGAGCGCAGTAATTTGTTCTCAGCATGATTATCATCAGCCTCATGCTCAAGGACAGCCGTGTGCTAATCTGCAACCTGTGGCACACTGTGATATCTTCTCAATAAGCTGCACACGTAATGTCCTGTGGCATGGCTCCGCTCGCAGCTTTGACGCTGGTTTCCTGGTAACAGCAGCAGTGGCGGGGTACGAGAGCACGGACGCGCGCGGGGAAGCCAGGGGCTCCTCTTCAGCCGGTGCGCTCAGATTTTGGCTCTGTGTCAGAAGCAGACTTGATCGTGGCAGAGGCCAGAGAGCTTACTGTCGGCTCCTTGCTGTCATGAAATCTGTTCTGTTTGCTGCATCATGGTTCGCTAGGAATCTCAACGCTGCCTGTAACACGAGGCCTGCCGCTCCGTGCTGCGTTCGCTAGCGTTGCTGTTGGCGTTACTGCAGAGCGTTGCTTTTGCAACTGAGGTGAAGTCAGGATGTTTCCTGTGGTTTGTTTACCGGCAGAGCGTTTCTATTTACAGGTTTTGTCATGCATCATGCATCGTTTAAGCTTCAAGTGGACGTGTGTTTTCTCAATTTTGTCACAATTATTGCAAAACATGCATTTTTTTTAAATTATAGGCTATGTGGTAAAAATGCGGCTTGGTGTTATTGGCTAAAAATCGCTGATGTAGACGTTTGTTTCAACACTGATGTTTCAAATGTGAACACACACACAAACACAAGCACATACTGTGCTTTCCAAGAGCTCGCTCCCTCCCTCCCTCGGATAAGACGAAAGTTACGTGGGAAGAGTGTGCATTCCTTTCCTGAGGAGGAGGAGGAGGAGGGGACGGCAGTCTGGAGAGGAGTGTGTTTCCTCTGCATCGCATCAGTGGACTGCCTTCAGCCGTTCAGGCTTTTATCAGAGATCCAGGCCTGTGAGATGAGTCACATCATACAGTCCGTGTCTGCGTGCTTCTCTCACTCCCTTTCCATTGAAAGGGTGACAGTGCAGAGCTTTCCCAGAAACAGCCGGCACTCTGCTGGTAGAAAAGGGTGCACAGGACCTGATAGAGGCCTTGTGAGCTTGCTGCAGTCTTCAGTCGACTGGACACACCTGCCCTCGGTAAGTGATCGGTGTCAGGCTGCAGCCCCTGAGACGCCACTGAGACTGATTGGAGCTTCATTCAGCAGCAGAGGTCCCGGCTCGCACGCTGATGGAGCTGCTTTTTAATGAGCGCATTGCTTCAAAGCAATCAAACCTCTGCGGTCTGTGCCGCTGGGTAATTTTCCATTATTTGGACTTCTTTTGCTCCACTGGACGCATTTGTCCGTGGAACGGCGATCTCTCCCTGGCTTCTCATGCAATACAGTCCCCATTGTCTTGGATGACAGACAATGACTTCTTTCAGTTTGTTCAGAAGTTGTGGGCCTGGAGGGAGAGAGATGGCCAGATTGGTGGCTTCAGGTGTCACTCAGGCACGCCGCAGTCACACAGAAGGAGAATGGTAAATACTACAGGCCTCGTTGGGCCTCCTTGAGTGGTCAGACTGGTTGGACGGGGTGTGATGAAATTCTCTCTCTGGTTTGAACCAGCATGCTATGAGTCACACAGGCTCCTGTTACCTGTTCTTTCAATATTGTCTTTCACAGAGGAAGAGCTTCTTACAGCACCATTTCTTATCTGCTTTGGTTGAGTTTGATTGGGGAACCAAATGAAGCTTTTACAAACGCTTATTGCTTACACCAAACATGACTTTTGTTGAAGACTTAGGACAATCTTACTGCTATTACTATTTATAAAATTATTCAAAAAAATTTTTTAAGATATATCACGTTTCTTCCATGTTTTAATTTTAACAGTAAACTTCTGTCATGCAGCACTTTGTTTGCCCAAACAAAGTTTTTTTTTGTTTTTATTTTAAAAGATTAATTAAATTGTTAATGTGTTTGGCAGTGTGTTTCATGTGAAGCTTCATTTCATTACCACCGTTTTTGATAATAATTGTGTATTAAATCATAAATCCATAAAGTTCAGAAAACATAATACCAACATTTTTATTAAACTGTAAAAGTTTGGAAATGTTAATTCCGTTGATAAGAAATGTTTTTACATTTTTTTAAATGCAATTAAACAATTAAAATGGAATCCAGAAATATTACAAGGAGAAATGTAAAACATTTAGGAAAAATAAAAAAGAATTTTTACAAGGCCCGAAAAATCTATTTTTGATTAAACATTTAATAAATTGTAGCTATAAGTTTCATTGTTTAAATAAATTAGACATGCTTTTTGATAGATAAAATTGACCAGTGAAATAGAAGAAAAATTAAATTGGGAAAAACAGAATTTGGGAAAAATAAAATAAAGAAAAATAAGCATATTTTAATAACATTTGGAAGTTTTTGCATTGTGACATTATTTTAATTATGACGGTTATACACTTTTCCCCCCAAAATGATTTTTTTTAATACATCCTAATGGTAAAAAATATATTGTCTCTTTCCTTAAATGTATTTCGTGAAAGATGACCCAAACATGTTCCTAACCGTTTTTTTGTGATTATTCACCAATGTGCAATTAGAATATTAGGGTTTTCAATCTGATCAATGGTCTTTTGTTATCTGAAGGATTAGGTTCAGGCATAAGAATGGGTTGCTGGTTTCAATCAGGACGGATGGGTTGTCTGATTTTTGGTCACAGGTTTCAGATGTATTTGTTGCTAGACTGGCAGAGCCTGAATAAAACATGAGTCGAGCCATCGAGAGGCTCTGGTTTCAGTAGGGCATTTAACAAACACAGTTTACTCTGACCAGACCTGCTTGAGCTCCTTTAAGAGAATCAACATAACCTTTGGCTGATGGGCCAGATGTCCCACCTCTGACTACTACTGTTAACAGCAGACGCAGGGCTCGTACTGTACGTGAGTCAGCGGCACCAGGAGTAATTGATTCATATCTTTCAGAAAAAGCACACGTCCACTCTCTTCTTTTGTGCAGGGAAGGGTTTTGGGTATTTAAATAGGACAGACTTTAATGGCATTTGCAGTTTATAATATGAAATTGCGGCATTTATGTGAGTGAATGACATCACGAAAACTAAAACTCATCTGGAGTTACTTAAAAAGAGGAATTTTTATTGGTGGCACTTAAAAGCATTCAAATCCCTTGGACTTTTTCTTTTTTCATTGTCACCACGTGGAACCATGATGTGTTTAACTGAGAATCCATGTAACTTTGTTTAAACTAGGGCTGTGGAATATTTTTACTGCAATTCTTTTTCTACAGGTTTAGATAATATTTGTATGTTTGTTTTGTGTAGCTTCAGTTGTGACCCCGTCATTTTATCTTGAATGATGTGTTGCATCATGTAATAGTTGGTGATAACTTGCACTTTTGTCAACACAGTGAGGACATAAGAAAATTGTATGTATGAACATTATTCCTAGAATTTACATTGAGACTCATGTTGCTCTTTCACACATACTGATATAATTGTAAAATTAATAGAACGTTTCTATTTGGAGACATCAGGGAGATTTAACTGTATGTGTGAATGCCAGTGATATGGTTCAGTCGTATTCAGTCGATAAAGTGCACTGTACTCTTTCTCTCATACAAACACATTAGGCTGGCTGTTCCAATACATCACTTATTAACTGCAGTGCTTTGCTTCTTTAAGCAGGAATGTTCTGTGGCCTTGTGCTTCAAACTTTGTATTTCTATACTAAATATTTACATGTTGCATGGTTTTAATGAAACTGTACGTAAAAAAAGCATTTTACATTTATCAGAACAGGAGCTGCATATCCTTGATTACATTTGTATATCTGAGTCAACTTCCTATTATTTGACGTCCTGAGGAGTAGTGGTGTCTATCCGAGGGCTTTGTCAAGTGAAGGTGAGCAGACCTGCCCTTCACAGATAACACTGACAGAGCCATAAACGAGCTGACTTTCATCTAGATATGCAAATGGTTGTGCCTTTGTGTGCGTTTCTGCTCTGCTCTCATTAATGGCTTATCTGTGGTCCTGTATACTTCACAGTGGTCATTGATGGTGGACACGCAGTGGTCAATCATCTGGACTGTCTCCAGTAGAGACAAGAGACTGGAGGAAGAGCCCATGTGTGTGGACTGAACAGCTGCTACCATTAATATTGTTTCCTCTGGAATTATTTAATAAAGATAGTTGAATTTAGGGATGCAGGATATTGGATTTTTGCCAGTATCCGATATGCCGATAATTTTCAACTCATTTTGGCCGATAGCTGATGCTGATGCTGATGCTTATGCCGATACCGATTATAAATATTTTTTTTATTTTGGTTAGTTTTATAACAAGAAATTATTTGTTAGAATTAAACAATAATGACATTCTTTTATAATGACAGTACATTGAAGATTTGAAAATAACTATAAATAAACAATATATTAATCACTGCATTTTTTTTTCTCAGAAAGATGCAGTTGTAACCTTAAGATTTTTATTTTATGATTTAATATTTGTAAATGGTCTAAAGCAGAAGTTGTAAAAATTCTGAAAATCTTTTAGAGCTCATATTTGTTTAAAAAATAAAACGCATGAATCAGTATGTATAAAATTATTTTGTTTAAGTGTCATGTTTGTGATTTTTTTTTTCATGTAAGCTATAGCTTCTGACGTTTGAATCAAAACATACTCATGATTTTATGGCATCAGTTACTGCTTTATTTAACCAGAAACACAGTTTAAATATTATTTGTTTATTTTGCTTTCATTTTACCAGAAGTAGGCCAACAGTGCCCCCTACAGAATTAAAACACGTTCCTGAGCGGGCATTAGGACCCAGGGGAGGCTCATTACTGTGTACTCTAACCTATGGCAAATGCTTCATTCTGTACGTGCATTCTCAGTTTAAATGCAGCGATCCAAAACAGTGAATCCAATCACCATTCAGACAAAACTTTGCTTCAAGAATGATCCACAATGCTGACGTGATCTAATCGCACTGTTGACGTGATTTAATGGCTAGCACACCCTGTAGGGCTGTCAAAATGACTGAAAACTAAATAAAAATTTTCTATTTAAATATTATCAAAATTCTAATTATATTCAAATTTAAAAGGCATAATTCCAGTTAGGGGGAAAAAAGCTTTGGGCTTCTCTCCTGAGACCAGAAGAGGGTGCATCGAGCAAAATATTATGCACGTTTGTTCAAAGCGTAATAAAATAACACAACTGTCTTTGAAAAAAAGTGCATAATGTTTCAAATAATGTTTATAAACCATATATAATTAATAAAGTTGCTTAAAAAATTAGAAGAAAAAAAAACAGCACCATGCATTAAAATGCAATGACACTTACATCGTCGGCGTATTTCGTGCAGCACTGACAACGCTGCCTGACACATACCTAAAAATCGAATGCAACGTTTTTGCATTCGAATGCAAAACACCCTGAGAATATGTGAGTTAATGTATTCCTCTTATCGGCAAGACATATCGGCATAATTTTTCATATCGGGCAGGTGCCGATATCTACATTTAATGGCATTATTGGCCGATTCTGATATTGGTCCGATAATATCGTGCATCCCTATTTGAATTTAAAACCACATTGTAACCTGCGCTGTTATTTAACTCATATTTGTAGCTCTCATGGTGTGTAATCCTCAACTTCTGAATGGTTTATTCTCTAACATGAGGTTGGAATTTTTAGGCACCTCACATTTTGATCCACTTTTGGTTCAAGGAGCCACAGTCTGATTCCAGCATGAAACCTACCTACGTAAGCATCAGAGTGTAAATTCACAGTTCAACTCAAAATAATTTTTTAATGGATTGATCTAGAATTAGTTTATTTTTATGCATTTGACATACATTGAATGTTCAGCATTCAAAATATAACATCTATGCAATGCTGCACTTTCTTTCACACATACGGATGTCCAGTAATGTTGTCTCAGTAGACACCTCACTGGGTTTTGGTTCCCAGCCAAAGCCCAGTGATCAGTTTCAGACTACACTGCATCCGGTGGCACACGCAGCAGCTTACTGAGCATTATTCCAGTGTGAGACTGACGCCACTGGAGAGCATGGAGAGATTTGCCTCTCCACCTGCCTGTGTGTGATTCTCTCTCATGCAGCAGTGACTGCACACATACCCACAATTTGTTAACATGAAGAGTCAGTCAGTTTCTTTGCGTTTGTCAGAGTCATTAGAGGAATTAACCTTGCTCAGAGCCCCCACTGATTCTCTCTCTCTCTGGTTCTCTACCTTTTTAATTCATCCCTCCTGCTCTTTCACTTGCTTCTTTTCTTTGTCCATTCTGGTATGGAATTTTTCAAGGTGAAGATGCCCCATAAAAGGCATATCTGAACTGCTGGAGTCATTCTCCATCACACTATTAATAGCTTATCTTGTCATTTCTAGTATTACATCCATCGTTTTTGGACTGTATGATTTAAGTCTTGGCTAAGACTTTGCTCATGACTGCCAGCATTCACTGGGCGGTTTACTTTTTCATAGAAAACTTAAATTGTGTCAAAACACCACAAACTGTCTGTGAAATAGATATATTTCATAGATATCTTTCTATGAAATATATGCACCACTGCAAGGTTTAAAGAGGTCATATGATCCCATTTTAAATTTTCCTTTCTCTTTGGAGTGTTACAAGCTGTTTGTACATAGATAAGATCCCTAAAGTTGCAAAGACTAAAGTGTCAAACTCAAAGAGATATTCCTTATAAAAGTTAAGACTTGTCCACTCCCTCCTAAAACTCCTCGTTTAAACACGCCCCCACATGTTTGCGACACTGTGTGGGAAGACTTGCATAACGCCGCCCAAATGTTCACGCAAAATAAAGGAGGAGTAACTTTGATTCTCGCTGTAGTATTGTTGCACCGCCGCCATGTCGTGGAGACACTGTGTTTCGTTATGAAAGCAAAACTACTCTGTTTGGTCTTCCAAAAGAGGACACAACTAGAAATCAGTGGTTAAGTTGTATTTACAACACTGTTCCAGGACAGCTTGTTGTTTGTCGTTTCTCCGATCACAAATGCAGATATGGTTTTAGGTTTACGCATCGCAATATGCAACGCAATGCATAAAAAGACAATTAACTATGATTTATTTAATTAATCACTTATTTAATTAATTATGTTCCCTCTGGATGCAACAAATGCCTTGTTTGTAATGGGTTTTACTGGTTTTGTCTCGTCCTGCTGGGAGACGGCATCACAGTATAGTAAGGGGCGTAACATTTCCGTCACACTCTTGAGGTATTCGGCTAATCACAAGGCACTGGATAGCTGGCCAATCAGCATACACCGCGCTTTTCGTGTTTCAGAAAGGCTGGGCATAGAGGAGCAACAATAATGTACAGTCCAGGGCTTGACAGTGCGAGCATTCACTAAAAATAGATGTGTGCGAACTGGAAAATGTATTTAGGAGCATGAGTGTGAATAAAATGTATTAAACATCCTAACTTATACGGTAACCTATAACAAATGTATGAATTTCTTCAATTTATTTATGGGAAAAACAGCGATACAGCCTCATGTGATTATTAAACTTTAAAAAGGCGACAATTTAATTTAAATAGCACAGATGAAGGAGTGAAGGAGATGCGCTGAATGAAAGCACACATTTTTTTACTCACTAAATTATATGTTGTGATAAAACCATATACTGTGATAAAATCTTCAACGACTATTGTGAAAATTTGATATGGTCACATACCTAATATACATACAATTTAATAGGATTATAAATAATTATTTAAATAGTCTGAAGCAAAATAATTTAAAAACCTTGTGTACATTCTGTATTCTGATAAATTAAATAGTTTGTAAATTTCTCTATATATCCCCTTATTAAGCTAAAACACAAAATTAGAAAAAAAAATTGCATTGTGCCCCTACATTTTTTTCTGATCCCCGAGTAATTGAAGAAATTCAATCCCCCCCAAATTCTTTTTGCTATATTGCTCAGTGATGAACTATAATAAATACAAAACATCTCAACTGTAATATCTGTGATCGTGAACTCATGTACTTGCATCCTCTGTGTCAGATGAAAAAAAAAAGTTTTGTTTTGTGATTCTGTGGATTGATTTTTAAATTGAAACCGTAATCTGGAAATGTTGAAATTGTAGGTATATCACATTGTTTCAAGTTTTGTGAAGCTCTTTTTTTATTTTACTTTTTTAAATCAGTTTATAAAGGAAGAGTGTAAATGTTTTTGCTTGGATGGAGATTGACTTTCTTTTTTCTTTTTTTTCTTGGTTTGTGGTGATATTGTTTGGTTTTACTGCAGATGAGTGACAGTGTTTTTCATCTTCTATGTGGTTGGGGTTAACTGAGTTCAGTATATTGCGATATGTATCGTGCTTTGTATCATGGTGAGATTCAGCTCTAGGTTACACTAGTGTTTAGTTATCTCAGTATTTTCTGCATTTTTTAAAAAAAAAATTGGATTAAATATGTATATATATAATACTTTTTTACCTCCTGCCCAATGTTGTCCAATGAAACAATGTTTTAAAGGCAATGAAAACAAATATAGTGAATGTAACCATGTAGGCTGTGCTTTATATAATGTGCAAAAAAGGAGGCTAAAATCACATTACATTCTGACATTGCAATCTAAAAACAAAATCAATGCTATTTAAAGCAGAAGTTAATTTCACAAAACTAAAAATGAACAGAAATAAAAACAAAAGCACAGATTAATTGCTTTATTTTTTGATTGCCCCAATAGTCACTTTACAGTTACTGTGCTATACACTTAAAATTCTACATATGGCACATTTATTGTCAAACTACAAATATTTTAGCAAAATGTGTTTTATTGCGCTCCAATTTTTATGATGCTCGTTCACTGAAGTCTGTGAAGTTTAGCGTAGAATCGCATGCAGTAGGCTCATGCACTTCTGACAGCAAAATGGAAATATTTCCATGACTTTCTAACATTTACAGATGGCGAATATACCTGTGAAATGTAAGTTATGCACTGAGGAAAACAGCACAAGAATGTCTGTCAGCTGCACATGAGTCTGTCAGAGCATGTGACGGGGCAAACTGCTTTAAACTACACGTGTTAACTAGATCTACCCAGTTATTTTAGACCCTTAATATAAAGCACATCTCATGTTTAGAACAAATTGGATTATGCGCTTTCCCCACAGCAGCTCATGTGTCTTCTGCTATTTTAATTCAGATGCGCTCGTATCAGACTTCTGTACAGTATATTGATATAGGTGGTATTGCTTCATACCATATCACTTATAAAAAATATTTCGATATATCGTACAAGCTCGATATAACGCCCAGCCCTAGCATTTAAGTGTTTTCCACATGTATTGTGTTTGACTAAAATGCATCATAATACCAAGGGTTATTGCAGAAAGCAGAGTTAACATATCATCATATAAACCCCAAACTCTCGTTTTTAACCCAAACCTTTCTTACTTGTGCTGATTCATTACAAACACTAGTCCTGGAGTAAGTTCAGTCAGTTCTGTGTATTTTCACTGTGAACACACAAGACATTCTTAACGGAGTGTTGAGTCAAGAAATCACCGTGGAAACCTTACATTTGTAGTGCAGATCGCCACCTAGTGTCTAGTTGACACAGATTTCACGATTCGTTTAGATTCTGATTCAAAAGGCATTTTAATATTCGGGGCCAGCCTCTAGCGGCCAGTCGCTGAATTACAGTTTTAGTCACTTCCGTGTTGGTTTCACGAAAGAGACCGGAAGGTTGCCGCTTGATTAGAAAATGTGAAATTGCGATGTTTGACAATAACCATAGCAACGGATGGGACAAAAAAATCTGATATTACGTTCTGTAAGGTGTTTGTTTCTATGTTTTTCGGTTTCCTTACCCTTACATTTATCTCAGTTGTTGGAACTGAAAGTTGAGGTTCTCTGTTTCCTGAGCAGGGTGTGTAACACAGCCTGGTTTCTGGAAAACCCACAGGTGTAAAAGGGGGAACAGTTTAGTTATAAACAATGAGGACAACCACATCTTTTTCAGTTTTGCCTGTATTCTGAGACAGAGTTTGATAAACTTGTGCCGTGTGAACAGAACAGCACTGCACAACTAGAGTGTGTCGGGCCAGACTGCAGTGCACTGCTCTTGTGTGTGAGATGGCGATATGAGCAGCATGTCATCTGAAGGGTTTATATTTGACTCACAGAGATGGCGATATGAGCAGCATGTCATCTGAAGGGTTTTTATGTGATCTCTGTCTGAAAAGCAGAGCTGATCGCATCAGTTTTGTGGTCTGTGTGTATGTTCACACAGATAGACACAGAGCTGTCAGTTTGGTCAGGTGTGATGGATAAATTCAGGCCTCCATTGTGCTTTATGTCAACTATGACGAGCCTTTCTGTGGTATGGACAATGCCAACCTTGATATTTACTTTAGTCGCTGTTACTATGGCTACAGACAGTTATCACAGCAATAGCAAAAATAGGAAAAGCTTAAAATTCTGAATCAAATCAAATTAAATTATTGTTATTAAAATTAAACTTCTAAATGTAGTCATAATAATATGTAATGTTAATGTTGTAGCAATTAATTTGATTAGCACAGATTTTAATGATGTTTGTAAAAGCAAAATAATAATTAAAAACAAACATGTTTTAACATGATTCACTGAAAGGATTAGCCTTGACTGATGCGTAAGTCTCGTCAGTGTCATTCTGTGTAATCTGAGAAAATATTTGCTCCGATATTGCCAGTAATATCAGCTGAATTGAGGGCATTTGTGTTTTTTCTTCTGTTCTTAGTGTTTTGTAATTGGCTGCTGTATTTCTAGTGAAGGTTATCGTTCTGTCCTCTGTTCTGGCTGCTCCTCTGTGCAACGCTCTGTGCGTTTCAATAGATTTGCTTTACTTGGCTGTAATCGGCTGTTTCTAAAACCGGCTGTTTGTCAAGGCTGAGAAAGAAATGAATCAGCAGTTACACAACTTTCTAGATCCAGATGAGGGTTCCCTTCCTTCCCAGCCCTTTTTCACTTCCTGTTTCCTATTGTGTAAGATCATTGACTCACTACAGCAGGGCTCTGGACTAACTTTTTGCACTGGTTGCACTGGTGCGCCTAACTTTTTTTCTTAGGTGCACCAGCACAAAAGTTAGGTGCACCCAAATTTTCGACCGCATTGCAGTTTTACAAGTTCAATTTTTTTTTTTTTTTTAATCTCTGTCCATATAGGCCATATGGACTTGTAAATGATTAACTAACAATCTGGTCAACATAAAGTTCTTTATTTGAAGCACAATTCTACAAGAAAGGTAACTTACTGAAAAAGTGTTGGTGCTTAAAGTGCTTCCCTGAGCTGAAATTTACACTTAAAACATCTCAAGATAAATGAAATAAAAAGACAATCTAAATTAAGTGTTTAAGGGCTTCAAATTGAACATCTCATGGCTCAGTGTCTTATGGACTATCCTGCATTGCAGTCACATGCCCCTCGGATGGCCAGCTCCTGTAGTTTGGCCTTCTTGATCTTTGGCCTTGGCTAAACCAGCTGGCCACACTATCTAGAATCAAAATCTTCCAGACTTGGCCCCTCTACACTGATTCTGAATGAAGGGATGCTCTAGTGTCTGATTTGAACAGCTAAACACTCCCTAAACAGCTTATACTACTGTCTCAGCTATTACAATAGTTCAGTTTTGTATGTAATAGCAAAGTGTTCTTAAAACGTTTTCTTAAAACGTGTTTTTAAAGCCTTCTCAATTTTTTGTTTGTTAAAAGTAACGACCAAGCAGCCAGCGTTAGACAGTGAGCCTATGTTTGATCATTTTAGCCTTCTCAAATCATCACGACTCGCCTAAAATAAAATCTATAGATATTAAACAGTTCAAGCATATAACAATGTTTAAACGTTAGACCCAGATAAATGTGCGCTATATCCAATAGTTTGTGCGGAGACGCTTCAGGACATGGAGACGCCAGCGTGATCACTTGCATTATTTTCAGTGGATACGCCGTCACATAAGAGTAATTCATCATTTATAACTGCAAAGGGTCTTTTATTTGTGTGCACTCACAATATCAACAAAACGTTTATAAAATAAAGAAAACAAACACAATACGCTTTCTGCGTCTCATCTTTAACAGGAGTACAAAAATGAACCGAAACTCAGTGAAAACATGCCTCACAGACATGATAAATATATCTACAAAAACTCTTTCATTATAATCATAATCCGTAAAGATGCACTTCTCTCTAAAGGCACGTCTAATGAGATGGCGAGTCAGGATCAGCAACTTCATCCTTGCGACACAGACTCAGAAAACACTATTTTATTAGTAAATAATTCAAATATCTCCTCACTATTTCCCCCTGTCACATTTATGGTAATTACCAGTGCTTTTGCCGGTGCTTTGCGGCAAGCTTGAGCTTACTGTGTGTATTTCAATGCAGAACTGTTCAGCCGCACTGCTGCAGCGGGACACTAAACACCATCGGGGCGCTCTTGACAGTCACGGTAGCACGGTCTCGTGTTGTTTCCACCAGCGCGGCAATTTTGTTTCATCACTAATTGATGGATGTCTGAAAAATAAAGGTAAGGAGAAGTCTAAAATAGGCGGGAGGCCCGGCTGGCGTCTGAACTATGATGTGAAAATTATCCTGAAGCCCGGCTCGAGGGGCGTAAAAAAGTCGGGGTCCGTCGGGGTCAGGCTGAAAAGCAGGGCTCTAGTGTCGGTTGTTGAACCACAGCGAGACTTTCAGAGTCGTGGATAATTTTTTTATTTTATTTTTTTTTCTCGAACGGCTGGTCGCACCGGTGGGACTTCTGATTTTTTTTTTTTTAGAGTCGCATCATTGAGAAATTAGGTCGCATGTTCGACCAAATTAGTCGCACTCTAGAGCCCTGCTACAGTAAGCATTATTCAGCAACAAGCATCTCATGACCTCATTACTTTGCATAATAATAATAATGAATAGTGTTGGGTTTATCTTGTGTTGTAGTATTTTTGTTAACACTTTATTTTATAGCGTCCTTGTTTAGGACCCTATGAAATCTGTTCTTTTATGAAAATGATTAAATAAAATTTTAGTAATCAGAAAGCTTGTCTAAATTTTGAAATCATGAAAAGTATACCATTTAATAACAATTTATATAAAGTTTTAAAAAAAGCTCATTTTTAGGGCAAAAATATCATATCACGATTTTGTTGTAACGATTTTATCATGATTCTTTGTCATGTTTTTACTATTTTGCAAGTTGTCTGAGAAGTAAAGCCAAACTAATTTCCCTCTTTCAATAGCAAAGCCTTACAAGGTAACAAAATCTAAAATAAAAAAGAATGGCAGACATTTAGGCCAAAGTGCGTGAAGATAAAAATCGTTGTCGTTATTTTATCTTTGTTATTTAAAAATAAGAACAAGGATACACATAAAAAAAGCACATAAAACAAACAGTGCTTTATTTGTCAGCTACAGCAGGTGTCCCGTGAGTGCAACTCTATATGTATATTAATCTTTGTTAACGTTTATTAATAATAATACAACTGTTCATTGTTAGTCCAGAAACAACTTTTGTTTTTAACAGTGTATTAGTAAATCATGGAAACTATTATGAATAAATGCTTTTTAATTATTTGTCATTGTTAAGAACTAAGGTTAACAAATGGAACCATACTGTAATGTGTTACCATGATTATTATTAATAATAAGTGTTAGGTGAAACATGTAGCCCTGCCCCTAAAGTGTTGCTGTGTCGAGCTGGGCAAGATCTTCAAACAAAGCAAGCAAGGTTTCAATTCAGATCCACATTGTTATTCTTTTTGGAGAAATTTGCCTTATTTATAGTTGTCTCTAATCAGCGTTGGCTGATTGCTAGAAACTTCTAAGTATTTCAGGCTTTATGGAATGTTTTTTTCCCATCATTACATAAGCTGTCAGTGACGCCCAAAATAGTTTTTTTTCCGGCTTTCCGGAGTTTTCATTCATAAGACGTCTGACATGGAGCAGAGCCACGTGTTGTTGTGTGGAATGAGAGCTTTTCAGAGAGCGTCTCTTTGCCATCTCTCGCTCTCTCTCTGTCTGTCTGAAAGCTCTTTTGTCTTCCTCTCCAGGTTCCTTTTGCAGGAATTAATAAGTCTTTTCCGTTCCTGGAGAGATGATTTAAATAGGTTCTCTCGGAGCTCAGCGCTCATGTGTGCTCTGTGAGCCATGTGACTGAGGCTCAACTTAATGCTCTTCTGGTTCACTAATGGCCTCATTAACACACAGAGAGAGACAACAGACTGAGAGAGGCTCCTCTGAGTCCTTCACTTACTCTACTCACTTCATTTGTTCACTTTGTTCGTTCACTCAGCCTGTTCACACAAACATTGTTTACTCCTTCATTCATTCAGTCAGTCATTCTCTTACTGTTTTATTCACTAGCAGCGCTATTACGCATCTCCTGAATGAGTCTAGAATGTGCCGATCAAAAACACATGCGAGAAGCAGAAACGAGGGATCTCGTATGTATGCACAATAAAAACAATGCGATCATTGACAATAAACAGTATATAAATGAAAACTGCCTAATGTTACCGAGTGAAATGTCGATCCAGGAAGTGGCAAAGGACTGTGAAGCTTTGGGGGCATTGATGGACGCGATCTACTACATATTAGAGACTGTAAGCAACAACTTCTGATGGAACGGCAACGGCGATCTGACGTAAACCTTTAACTGCCGTAGCCAAAGAGCGCAAAAATCTGTAAGCAACAGCAACAACCGAGAGAATGGTGAAACATTCAATCATTTATCATTAGTGTAATAAAAAATATCATTTAAATGGACAAGAGAAAGCAAAAAAAAAAAAATTTGATTTTCTCAGCTTTTTGCTTAAAATGTTGCTTTTATAAAAAAAAAAACTTACCTACATTCAAGTGTTGATTAAAAAAAAGAATGCTTGATGCTAGAATAAAACATATTCTTTTTTTTTTTTTAAGTAGAGGCTCTGTTCTTTATTTTGATGTATTGCATGTTCAGATATTCATAAAACAAAATATTCTGGGGACCATGAAATTTTAGTGAAAATCATCAAAAAATGCTGGTGGTGGCTGGCAACTTTTTTTTAAATACATTGATGGGGAAAGAGTTAAGGGTGCTTTTAGACTTGGTTCGAACCCGAGTTCGATTGTTCCCCCCACCACTGCCCCCGCTGGTTTGTGTTCATACTGTTTTGTTGTGTTTCCCAACCACAGTACGTTTGCGTCGTCAGCATGGCAGCTGTTTACCCCTGTTGCCAGGTAACCACTATGCAATAAACAATGAATGGAATTCTCGTCCGGTGTACTTGGAATTTTGAAAAATTCTGATTCATTTCCAAAGCGCCAACACAGAACGGCACATGCGTTTATTTGTCACGACTGTAGGGTTCAAAAAACACGTGAGTCTCTTTTAGTGAGCAGAAATGAGATCGAAATCCTCTCTGCTGCAGCGTGTCAGTCACGCTTTACAGGAAAGCGAGTGAGTAGATGCATAAATGCACCAATTCATACATCATTTATAGAGGTTCACTTCTGTGATTTAGTACGATTGCATTCAGAAGCAAACCGTACCCCAGACCATCCTTTTAAGGCAGACTCTGTTACCGTTTGCAGATGCACACCTGAGTTCAGAAAGCTGCATTCACATTATCCAGATGAACCGAGTTCTGACAACTCTTTCAAACCACAAGTGCTTGTGTGGAAGCCCCCTAAAACAAGCAAGTGTGGGCAATGGTTAAATAGGGCCCTATGTAGTCTGATTCATTCATTCATTGAATTAACTTTGTTTTATTTTTCTGGTTAAGTCTCCTCACATGACTCGGCAGGCTGTGTGATTCTGTTTCCCACCGGCTCTCACGCTCACTTTCTCTTTCATTGGCTCTTATTTTGCCCCCTTGACACCAGACTCACTCTCCCACACACTCCACACAGAGAAAGCAAAGAGAGTAAAGGCAGTTCACAGTGACAAGCAGATGCAGTGGCAAAGCAACAGGAAGTCTGTCTTGAAGCGATGCAGCTTCAGTAGTCATCCGGTATGATATTATGAAACACAGGGCCCAAAAAACGACATTTTAAACAAGTAAATTGTGTAGGATTCATGATTGATTGATTACTAAAATTTATTTCAACCATTAAAGTAAAATCCAGAAATTTTAAAACAGGAAAAAATAAAGCATCATTTGAGAAAAATAAAACAGATTTCATAGGGCTCTGTGTCAGCCACTCATTAGCGTTGGGCTGACTGCACATTATCCATTATGTGGAAAACTGTTCCAAAATTTGACAGAGTTTTGATAGCGTTTGATTTATTCATCGATCTTTCATTCTGTCTTGTTTATACGGCTTGTTATGTGCTTCTGCTCCTGATGCTTTCCCCAGAATTTTATCCGGGCATCACAGCCCAATCGTGATGTTTTCATAAGCTTTGGCCAGTTACAGCCCACCAATAACATCAGGAGCATCTATTACGACTAACAGAGCGCACAGAGAGAGAGTAATGTCAGCAGAGAGGAGACTTCTGTGATGAGAAGTGGCAGAAATCTGTGGAGTGGTGTTTTTCATCATGTGACGGAGCTTTGCCCGCGGCCTTCAGTCAATCTGACCTAAATAACGACGAGCAGAGGAAAGCTGCTGAACTTGAGCTTTATGTTGGATTCTCTCTCTCTCTCCTCTTCCCCTGTGCTGCTTTCTTCTGTGTTTCTCACAGTTTCTGTCCTCTGACAGTAGATGAACTCATTGGTACCGGTCTCACCGTTTGATGTCCCACACACACACATGCACTAATCTTTTCTGCTTATTAACATTTTTTCCTCTGCATTTTCTCCTGCTACTCTGTATTTTCACACTGGGAAAGAATACCTGCTGCTGCTCACGAAGAGTCACGGTTTACTTACAATACTATTCAAAAGTTTGCAAAGAGGTCTCTTCTGCTCACCAAGACTGCGTTTATTTAATTAAAAATACAGTAAAAATGTTCAAATAATATTTTAATTTAATGTAAGTGTTTTCTATTTGAATACATTTTTAAAATGTGATCAAATCTGTATTTTCAGCATCATTACTCCAGTCTTCAGTGTCACATGATCCTTCAGAAATCATTCTAATATGTTGATTTGCTGCTCGAGAAACATTTCTGATTATTTTCAATGTTGAAATATTTTTGAAGAAAACCGTGATGCATTGTTTTCATGGTTCTTTGAGAAGTGGGAGGTTGCTGCATTTGTTTAAAATACTGTAAATATATTTGATGTCGATTTTATTCGATTTAATGCAACCTTGCTGAATAGAATAATTATAAAAATCCTATTAATCAAATATGGCATATGTATATGTGTGTAGCTATATTTAGTTACAGTTGCAAACCTGTGTGTGTGTGTGTGGTTTTTATTTCTGTCACACTTCACACACAAGCTGGGCTCGGCACTGGTTTCTTATGTTACTGTGCTATTGTGTTTTCCTCCTTTCAAGACGAGCTGTGTGTGTATGGTTATGCATCTCTCCTGGCTCATTCAAATGAGCGTCACGTTATGCTGTTGAAATCTGCGCTTCCTGTTTCAGTGCTGCTCTCTTTGAAACCGTGAGTCTGTCTGCTGTCTGGCTCTGACTGACTGCAGCCGCTCTGATATGACTCTGCGCTGGTGAATTCAGGAGTGAATGCTGCTCGGATCTTCTTCACTTTTGTGTTAGCGAGAGAGAATTATTGTGTGTGTGTGTGTGTGATAAGTAGTTTGAAAAATGTTACAACTACACAACTACAAAGAACACTTCTAATATTCATCTCAGAAGAACAGCTACTTCTGCACTAAGCATATTTTAATTATCGGCATTGGCCAGTTATATTATTTATTTTTTTATTGACCGTGGGACTTTTATTTTGACAGTCCCGAGGATGCCAATACCTGAATCCAGCCATTAGATCCTCTGCATTTGAAGCTTGCGTAAATACGCATGTACTGCTTGTGTGTTGTGTGACCATCCATCCACCCAAACGTTAAATCTTTGATTTGAAACTATACTGTGCTATCCAGATGGATGCTGTCATATTCACTGTATGTGAATACTTCCTTATATGAGAAAATATGATTCCCAGTTACTACTTACTGAGTGCACTCACTGTTTATTACAGTATTTAATTCCTTTTTCAATTCATGTTTTTATTCATTTCTTTATTTGTGAAAAATACTATTATAGGATTACAAAATCATGAAGTTCCTTAAAGGGATAGTTCACCCAAAAATTAACATTTAGTCATCATTTACTCAGCCTCATGTTGTTCCAAACTGAATGCCTTTCAGCGCTTCAACACACACACACACAAATATTTTGAAGAAGGTTGGTAATCAAACTTGCATTGTATAGATAAAATATTATGGAACTCAGTGGCTACCGTCAGCTGTTTGGTTATCAACATTCTCCAAAATCATTCAGTTTTGGAACAACTTGAGGATGATTTAAAAAACTATATTTTGGGGTGAACTGTCCCTTTAAGTATTCATTTGTTTATTTCACTGTTTTTTTCTTCTTATTAAATAATTTTCAAATGATTTCTAATTTAGTGAATATTATATAAAATAAATGTAAATTAAATGGCAGCATGTGTTGTTTATTCTCTTTCAATAGTCAGCTTTATATCACCCAAATATCAGCATTGGCCATTGAAAAGACCCATATTGCTTGACCACTATTCAGTACCAAGCAGATACTAAAAATGTAAAATTGTCACAGAAAGGGCTCTACTGCTGCTGGTATTGACCTCTGAAGCTTTGATACTGAGATAACTAGTACCAAGATTATGTGAAATAATGTGGATTTAGTTTTACCAATAATTCAGGAATTTTCAATCATTAATGGACGAGATACTCAGACGTCTGTCTTATTCAAAGGTGTGTTTGGATCTGTCTGAAACTACTCTCTCTGTCTGTCTGTCTGTCTGCAGGAGGAGGCTGAGCGATGAATAAGCTACGGCAGAGCTTCAGGAAAAAGAAAGACATTTATGTGCCAGAGTCCAGCCGGCCACACCAGTGGCAGACAGATGAGGAGGCCGTACGCGGGGGCAAATGCAGCTTCGCCGTCAAGGTAATGGACACATGCACACCTGTGCTGAAGCACCTGCAGCTGTCAATCATTCTCATGCTGTTAATGCTAGAGATTACTAGAGCAGGTCACACATAACCTGTATTTGAAGAACCTTTGCTTTAAATATAAATTTAACCTCAAAATATTCTCATCTATCTATCTATCTATCTATCTATCTATCTATCTATCTATCTATCTATCTATCTATCTATCTATCTATCTATCTATCTATCTACCTATCTACCTATCTATCTATCTATCTATCTATCTATCTATCATGTAATTTATTTCATATTTATTTGTCATTGATGAATGTGTGCCTGTTAAGTAAAATAATCTGAGGTACATGATTTATTTTGAGGTTGTATGACTTTGTTGTTTATAGACATGCAGTGTTAATTTTATTTGAGCAATTCAGTTAAGTAGATTTAAGTTAAGTTAAGTAAATTTTACGTTGTCTTTCAAAGGTTATTAAACTAGGAATGGGTCAGGATGGTTTAGCAAGTTTAGTTTTTTGTTATTGTTGATTTTATAGAAGTTGCAAGGAGATGCAAATCTTAAATAACTGATATGTAACTTCGTTGAGAGCGTTTGTTTGTTTGTTTTGTTGGCCGTTCACAGGCGTGTGATTGGCTGTGATCTTTAGAGGTGCTACACAGCCCGTGCCGTCCTTAACCTGCTTTTGATGTGTCTCTAATTTGCCACATTTACCCACAATCCCACAGAGACAGAGCAGCCTGAATCCAAAAGACTACTTTTCATTCTGACCATCAGCGCTCCTCTCCTCCTGTAGAGTTGCTTATTCGCCTCTGTGCTTTTAGTCTGCTCTTTCATATCACAGCGTAAGGTCACAGTAAATTGGTGGCCTTTGGTGGGTTGGTGTCTTTGTTTGTGTTTTGTGTCGTGTCCTAGATTCTCTCTCATCATCATCATCATCTGAGCTCTTATTTCTCCACCTGCTGATCATAAATATACTCCGTAGAGCTCAGTATGTGAAGTGTGTGTGTGTGTGTGTGCACAAAGTGGTGAGTCAGTGTTTTGTATGGTTTGTGCTTTTGTTCAGATGAGGAGTATGACATCAGTGAAATAGGTTGTTTTGGTCTTTGATCATTTTGTAGGTACAGACACAGAGTGTGCATGTGACTGCTGAAGAAGAGCAGCTCTATGAATAACTCTGTGCCCATTTCCAGCTAAATCACCGCTCTGTTCTGTTACAGGCTCTGGAAAACGGCTGCTCTGCTGGGTACAGACAGCTCTTTTTCTCATTCATGCTCAGTAACTGGTTCAGAGCCAGGTTAGAAGCCATGACCAGACCTTAGAAGTGCATTTGCCAGCTCTAGAGCATCACATAAGCATCTGAATACTGAACCCATAATGACTATATTCTGAATCACACTGCCAAAATCATTTCTGATCTATTCTAATAGTCACATTTTTAAAGAGACAGTGTGTTTCTTCTTTGTGTAGAGCCGTTAAATATAAAAATCCACTGTAATACTTGTGTCAATGGCTTAAAAATAACTTTTTTATGTAGTTATTTTAATATATATTTACTTTTATTATTTGGAAAAATATCTCCTAATATGTTCCACTGAAAAAAAAAGGCATACAGGTCATGACAGCATCTTAAATTTGTGTTAAACTAATGCTTTAGCTGTCATTTTTGTAGCCGGATTACAGCAGTCCATGTAAACTAAGCCAGTGCCTGGTTTCCTGATTGAAAGTTGTTATGCAAATGTCTAAGGCCTCGAAATGATCAACAGGATTTTATACCTTTAAAAAGATTTCAATGATTTTCATTTCAAGCTATCAGAATTTCATCTTGCTTTTTGGCCACATAAATATCTAAACATTTGCACCAAATTACATATTTTTGCTTAGTTTGTGCCTCTGGGTAAAATTAAGTTGCTTTTCCTCTATATTCTCATGCTATTATATGAGCCTTAAAAACTCGATATATTTTTTTATTTAAGGGTTCAAACTGTTCCATTTTTAAAATTGGACACATGTCAGGCTTTACAGGGTTAATAAGCAGGTGCACTCATGGATCTCTAGCTGCTCTCTACTGATGTCAAAAACTGATAATAGTAGCTCCTGAGGTCTGTGTGTTTTACTATGGGACCGGGAAGGACTTCCTGTCAGTACAATAGCTGCCCTCCTCGTGGCTTGACCTCAGTCCCAGGAGTCTTTTGGGCGAGACGCAGTGATGTCTTCTACCAGAGCAGTCTGCCATAGGTAGAGGAGGGCGCCGCTGTTTCCGCTCATTCAGTGTCAGCGGCCACCGCTCCGGTCGTTCCAACAGGACTAGATGGGACAGCATGACCTCTTCATGTTGGGACGGGAAACACTGAGTCACGGTTTCAAAACTAAACTACTGTTTCTCTGTGTGTGTCTGTAGTATCTGGGGCACGTGGAGGTCGAGGAGTCTCGTGGCATGCACATCTGTGAAGATGCCGTCAAGAGATTGAAGACGGTAGGTGTACAAACTTCATCTGTCAGATCTCCAGTGCTGGGACGACATCTCCTGTTCTTCATCTGAACAGTCTCCTTGGTCCGTGTCTGTCTTCCTCTGCTCACACCACATCTCTCTCTCTCTTTTTTTTTTTTATGCAGTCGACACCAAGTGGTCTATTTAAAGCGATTCTGTCTCCTCCTGCTGTTCTCTTCCTCTTCCGCTGCTCTCACTTATGCTGTCAAGCATCAAAAAAAAAAAAAGCTTCATGTTTAATATAAGTTGAGCTCAGCCGACAGCATTTGTGTCCTAATGTTTAATACACAGAAATTATTATCAGCTCATCCCTTAACAAATGTTGCTGTAACATTAGGCACTGGGATACTTAGATTCTTTGATGATTGGAAAGTTTAAAAAGAACAGCATTTATTTAAAATAAAAATATTTTTTTGAAAGAAATGAATGCTTTTATTCAGCAAGGATGTTTTAAGTTTTAAGGATGTTTCTATTTTGAGTAAATGCTTTTTATTCATCAAATAATCCTAAAAAAGTAAACAATATTAAGCACCACAACTGTATCCAACATTGATAATACATCAGCATATTAGAATGATTTCTGAAGATCATGTGACACTGAAGACTGGAGTAATGATGCTGAAAATTCAGCTTTGATCACAGAAATAAATTACATTTTAAACTATATTAAAATAGAAAACCATTATTTCAAATTGTAATATCATTTCACAATAGAACTGTTTTTCTCTGTATATTTGATCGAATAAATACTGCCTTGATAAGCATAAAACACTTCCTTAAAAAAATCATCTAATTCCACCGAAGCGCTGCAGGCTCTTCTGCCAGAGCCGGTTCTCGTCAGGAGGATTTGTGAAGTTCTCTCACCCCTGATTGTGTTACTGCATAACCTGCCCACAAAGCAACAAGCGACAGCAAGTCTTTGTTTACAAGCTTTTCTAGTTTTGATAACATGCTTAGCATTCATAGCTATTCAATAGCATCATATTTGGAAATAAAATCATTTCAATTCAGATTGACTGAAAAGTTAAATTTGCTGTGCTGGCAAGTTATTTCAGCCTAACATCGGAAGCCAGTGCACAGCTTTGTTTATTAGAATGCACTCTCAGAAAAAAAGGTTAAATAAAAAGCTGTCACTGGGGCGGTACCAATATGGACTCTTTAGGTACTCTTTAGGTTTGTGCCTTTTGAAGAGATGCCGCCCCAGTGACCGATTTTTTTTCTGAGAGTGTGGGAGTGATGTGGTTTGTGCAGTCTAGACTTTCTGGGGATTGTTTTGAAAACTTGATTCTTTATAAAGGCATTATTCTGAATGCAGAGAACAGGTAGCATTCAAGCACCTTATCATCCGTCCAAACCCCAGCACGTAAGCACACGGTCCGCCCGGAGAGGGACAGGCGTGAGTTTCCTGTCTCAGCAGCGTCCAGCGGAAGACATTCCATTCTTCAGGGAAAAGGAAATCCAGTACGCTGTCTATGTTCCACGTTGACATGGCCTCGCACGCCTCCACCCAAGTTAAGCTCTGGAGAAATAGAGTCGTGATGTTTGTCACTTTCCACCTGATGGCTTGCTCTGAGTTATTGCGTATCTTCTCCTCCTCCTGACCTTCTGCTGGAAAAGAGTGCTGTAAAATGTATTTATTTCTCAATCCAGTCGATAGACCCGAAGGGTCAGAGTTGACCGATGTCTGCGTGCTCAGTGAATAAACTCCCAATCGTCTGGAAATGCTGTTGTAGTCTCTCATACGCCTGCTTTCACAGAGAGTAAGAGAAGAAGAATTCACCTACAATTTAAATTGCGTAATTTAATCTACTCATTTTCAAAACCCATATGACTCTTAACCCAGAGTGTCTAAGCTGCTCTTTCCTGTGCAGTGGAAGTGAATGATGACCTCATCTGGCAAGCTTTTTGAGGCACGATTTTCAGCAGATAAAGATTTAAATTTTGGTCTGTTAATCACAAAGCTCTCTGGTGGTTTCAGAAAACTTGGAATTTAGTTTTCAGGCTTTTTAGAGCTTGACGGCCACCGGTCACCGTCCACTTTCATTTCATGGAAAAGCTGCATCATTTTGCAAAATCGGCTTTACTTATAAAATTTCAAATGTTATTTAAAATGCAATTTAAACAAAAAAAGCTCCAGGTTTGCTGTGTAGTGTATAAAAATAATTTAGTTTCTATTATTAGCATGATTTTTATTACTAAATAAAAAATTAAACAAAATGAAAGAAGTATTACTATTGTTAAATTTCACTCTAAAATTAACATTTGAGCATTAAAAATAATAATAAAGAGAACCCTAACAACTAATTTTTTGATAAGTGCTTCTCATTACTAGAATGGGAAGATTTTGGCATTTGTAGGTGCAGATGGAGTTCATGTGGAGCAGCGTTTACTGTGAACCGACACTCTGTGATGCTGAAAACCCCAAATCATGAGCTGCTCACGTGTAAATGAACACAGTGAAACGTGCAGCGCATAGGTATTTTTTTTTTTACATTTAAATAAAAAAATATATATATTTTTTTATGTAATAATATTTATAATAACTTTAATAAAATAGCAGATTAAAAAATCGCATTAAGCCATATCATGATTTTGGTTTTATTTTGAATAATAGTGCATCTCTAGTCAGAGTCATATGGCTCTTGCATGAAGTCACAAACACCCTGAACATAACTAATGACATACAGAGCCAGCTTTAACAGATAGGTCATCTCTCATGACCCTGCAACCTACTCAAACCCTTGCTCGGACAGTCCAAACCTCATTATTTCCAGAACTGATCAGCACTAATTAAGTTACCATCACTGTAACCCCGAACACCAAATTAAATGGCTTGAGCAGAAGAAGTGGCTGGACCTGTGTGTGTGTGTCTGTGTGTGTGAGGACTGTTCTCTAACGTAATATGATTTCCTGTCACTGGAAGCCTGCCACCCGTGTCCAGGAAGTCCATGTGTCTCTGCAGGGGCTCATCTTTATTGATGTCACCCACTTGTGTTTATTGTTTGTTGTTACTGTGCTAGTTGCACCTAACATGATAAATGTGTGTATAACGTGTGAGCTGTTCATCTTACCGGCAAGGCATATAAGGTTATATCGGCATATGGTTACATTTTAAGCCTTTTTCGGCTGATTCTTATAACGTTTAGATAATATTGTACATCCCTAGTTTTTATTTTAGTTTTTAAATTAATTTTTTTTTCTATTTTTTTAATCTGATCTTAGAAGCACTCTAAGCTCTGTTTTATGTGTGAGCCCACAATAATGTACAGGTATTATTATTATTATTATTTTTTTTCATTTTCATTTTAGATCAAGTTTTAGTCATTTTACTAAGCGCTTTTTCTAATTTTTATTTGTTTTTTCTTTACCTAAGCTAAATGAAAATGATAAATGCTGCTTTGGCAACTAGCTGAAATAAAATAAGTTTAAATAGTAACTCCTTTAAACTGCTGGCCTTGAAGTGGGAACTGATGTCATTTTTCTGCAAAGCTTTCAAAGCAAAAACTGCTAAAGGAAAAACATTTCTAATAAACTGGTTTGCACTTCAGATGCTAAATGCAGTGCAGACATAATGTGCGTTCAGTTTACACAGCAATATTTTGCCATGCTGCAAAGCTACTCTCAAACTTCTTCTGAAATAATTAACAAATGTGACGTGTGAATCATGTTCATTTGATATTATCTTCTGAATGTTCTTTCACAGCCAGCTCATGATGGTGTGAAGAAATGAATTAAATTACTTGGAAAGTTATAACGTATTCACAGAAGTAACCAAGACTGGCGAACAGACCATACTGCACGGTGTTTGTGGGCCGGTTATGTACATGCAGTAACAGTTATGACAACATTCAGTTCTGAAAGTGGAAACGCAGGCCAGTTCTGAGAGAAAGAACAACGACAGGACATTTTAGTTTCTTTCCTCTAGTCTTTCCTGTTTCTATTCACTTCCAGCTCCTGTATTTCTGTCTGTCTATAGTTTATGGTTCCTGCACGTTCTTTCCACCCTGCTCAATATGTGGCCATGAATCTCCCGTCCTCCTCCATCTGTTTGCATATGTACTAAAGTGAATGCATTACGATGTTCTCTTTCTCTAAGCAGGTTTGTTGACATGAGCCATTAAGAGCATCTAGATCCTCTCTGACCCCTTAAACCTCTTTTCTAACCCAATGAGCATCGCTTTCCTTCTACGGCTGTGTATGAACTTACATACTTAACAGTAACTTTAAACCTGTAATATGTAACCTTCACCTCTTTCTGTGCCTTAGCTGAAGATGTGGGTTAAGTATATAATGGTTATGGTGGTCATGATTATTTGAACTGAAACCCAAACCTCAGTTAAGGGACATGAAGTCAGTGTAGATGAGAGGAAGTGAGTCTCAGGCTTGGTGAACGGTGCACTTCTTGTTTTACAAAGGCCACATACACACTGTAAGGTTTAGAGAATGACGACACATTTCTGCAGTTATCATTCCACATGTACAGTATAAGATATATAGCAGTCACTTCCTCACACTCCCGATTGTTGCCATAGTGATAGCCGAGTTTGGAGTCACGTATCTACAAACAAGAAACATGACACCGGCTGTTTGTGAATTCAGTAGAAGATGCCATCACCATACCCATAAATAACCAAACACTGTGTGCACGCTCTTAAAAAGAAAGGTCTTTGTGACAAGAAGAACCATTTTTGGTACCCCAAAGAACCTTTGAGTCAACAGTTCAGGAACGTTTTCAAAATCTAAAGAACCTTTTGTGGAATGGAAAGATTCCATGGATGTTACAAATTCTTCATGGAAACAGCAACACTAAAAAAGAAGCTTTATTTTTTATTTATTTTTATGGTTTTAGCTTTGGTTAACTACTATGAGCCTGGTGTGTATGTGGCTGAAGAGTGATTTTGAAATCTTCACACTCTTTCTCTCTCGGCTGGGGTGTGTGTTTGTAATGAACACTGGAGTCAAGATCAGCTCTTTCCTTGAGACTCTTTTGATGCCATCTGAGGTCATCAGAAGCAATCCTAATACACTACTGCTCAAAGCTGCTGCCATTACTAACATCATAACACGATTCATTTAAAAGAATAGTTCACCCAGAAATCTAAATTCTGCCATGATTTACTCAACCTCACCAAAACATGTATGGCCCTTTTATTAAGTGAAACACAAAAGAGGAAATTTAGTAGAGTGTTCATGCTGCTCTTTTCCATATGAAGAAAGTGATAGAAACAGAAGCTGTTGAGCTCAGAATAAAGCACCATGAATGTAATCCAATAATGATTGTTTTGCTCAGAAATTACAATCGCTATTAATAATTACGATTTTTCTAAGTTCAGAAATTTCTTTTAACGTTTCATCAAAATTATCGAACTTTCATGTATGCATGAATCATGATTTTTTTTATATATATATTCGCCTTCGCCATATACAATAACACACTCTCTACTTTATAAAAACTGGTAAAATAAAAAGCTTCTTCCAAATATTAATTACAATAATTACAAATTATATTCATGTTTTTTCTACAATTAGCAGTAGACACTGACATAAATCATACTCAGCACTATTCGTGATAATTAATAGAGGTTGGATTATTTGTTTATTGCTTAATTAATCAACTGTTTGAAGGTCATGAGGAGAGTAAATGATGAATTACTCAAGGGTGAACTGTTCCTTCAAGAATAGTGAAATAATCAAACTCACATACTGGAGTAATAATACTAGAACTGTAACAGCACCGGTTACATGCACACGTGGTGAGTCTGACGGCTGATTGGTGAATTAGAGGTGTGATCTCCCCCTCCTCTCCCCTCCATACTTCACCACTTTGTCATTCTTAACCATCAAACCCACTCAAACCAGAGTCCGTCCTGACACGAACTCACAGGACATTGTGTCTGAGTTCATTTGTAACCCTCTCCTGCCTTTTCCTCCCACCAACATCCCCTTACCAACCTCCATTCCAGGACAGAAAGTTCTTCAAGGGCTTCTTTGCAAAAGTAAGTTCTGCTGTGTGCATTTACGTACCGTCCTGAACATACTCTATGCAAGTACTCAAGCTTGAATTTATGTTGTTGCTTCAGTCCTCGATTTATAATTATAATGCAAAACCATGCTGCATTTTCAGTGTTGCAGCAAGGGTCTTTAGAGTCCCCTTCTTCAGTCGGTTTTCTCTTTCAGTTTAGCTACTGTCATGACGGAAGACAGTCTTTCTGAGAAGGTTGTTTAAAGTTATCTGAATAACAGCACCTCTGACATTTGATGGAAACATTACCACCCACTTGAGAAGAGGTCGACTGAAAGCGGATTTTTAACTAAGGCTATGTTTACACGACAACGAAGTAGTCAAAAACAGAAAAGTTTTTCACTTGCGTTTTTAAACGTATACAAGACAACGTTTTCGAAACGATTCGCGTTTACATATCTGCGAAAATGGCCAAAAATGCTGTATTACATATGCCAGGCCAGTAGTTGGCACTGTCACCTTGTTAGTAAACCGTACCTGTAGGGAAGAAAAAACTATTTAAGTATATGACACACCTCACCTTTCATTCCAAATACTTCCAAACAAAATAAACACAATGCTTAAAAAGCATAAGCAAACTCTTAAGCAGCAACAACAGTACCATATACTCCGCCATTGTTGTGTATGTTTGTTCGCATTTGCTTTTAAAATCGACACGTACTGGGCATTTCTACATACCTAGCACATACTACAAAAAATAAATAAAACCTAGCACGTACTACGCATGTGCATGATGTCACCGTTTTCAAAGATTCCCTTATTGGGTGTTTACATGGAGACGATAACGGTGGCGTTTTCAAAAACTTGCACTTTGAAACCCGTTTTCAAAAATATGCACTTTCAGTTCCCAAAATGCTGCTGTCGTGTAAACGAACAGGCAAAATGCATAAAAAGTTTCCCATTTTGGCTGAAAACGTTGTCGTGTAAAACTGGAAAATACGTCCAAAAACTGATTAAAATAAATTAAATTTCTGTCTACTCTTTCAGTCTTTATTTATATATATATATATATATATATACACTTTCCCTGAAAGTTTGAGTTAGAATAGTTTGAAAGAGTGTGACTATAAACAAAATGAGCAGGTTTTAAAAAGTCTTAAATTTAGTTATATCAAATTGTAAGGCCATGGTACAAGAAAGTCTTAATTATGATTTCAAGAGGACAGAAAGACCAGAATTCCGATATGGTTTGATGTGACGATTAAACTTCGAAAGGCTATGATTTATTAAATAAACATGACCGGTGCTGCACTGTTTCAACTCATCCAGTTTCTCAGAAATGGTTTAAAGGATGAGATGTGAAGTCAACTTTTTGTTTTTGTGAAAACCTGTATCTGAACTGCAAATCATGCTTTTTACAGTCATTTTACAGTTGAATATGTTACCACAGACATTGCCCTACGCCGCTCATATGGTATTAATTTTATTTGTGCAGGTCTTAAAAAGTCTTAAATTTGAGCCTTAAACTCCTGCAGAAACCCTGAATGAGGCTGTGAGAGCAGCTAGGGAGTTCCTGTGAAGACGTTTAATGTCCCGACAAACCTGTGCAGTCCTCTTTAGACACTTGTCAGCAATCACGTTTTTCAAAACAAGTATAAGCTTTAATAAAATCGCAAGCTGGTGTTACTTATGTATCTTATGTCAGAATAAAATGTGGAAATATCTTGAGCTTTTGCTAAACAGACCTTATTTAACCAAAAAGCCATTGACTTCAGGAGGATTCAAAAATATGTCATCCCTGCAGTACTCCATTTTTAATTTGATTGTCCTAAATGGTTGATTTATTATACCATGACTAAATCTAATGATAACTCGTACTGTAAAGCTTATCCTTAATACAAAGTGTAGTCACATGTCACAGCTGGTTTTATTTCGCCTCTAGAGGGCACTCTATTACACTGTACAACTTGCAACTAAAATCTGTCATTATTGATTTAACCAGTTTTCCACAAAGCAACAATTGGTGCAAATTAAACAGCATATCGATCGACCTCTGCTCTTGAGTACTGAAGTCTGTTAACACTACAGTCACAAATGACTGCGTTTGTGTACTTGCATAGAGTATGTTTGTGGCTCAAACGTGTGTGAATGTGTGTACACTTCTTTCCCTCCACTGATAGATTAGTTTGCTCCTAAAACACGCCTGGAGCAATAGAAGAGTGGGTGCAAAGGGGCAAATTGAGTTTCAGAACTCATCTTGTCTTCTTTGATTTAATGAAAGTGTGTGTGTGTGAGAATAATTTCTGCACTTAGGTAAGTGTGAACACTCAAGCTCCCTGAATCAGGATGTGTGTTTGTTTGAGTTGTTCACTTCTACTGTATCTTCTTTATCGCGTTATATGCCAAGCCTGCTCCTAACACTGCTGTAACCTTCTCAAAACCCAAAGTTTTTTAACTTTTCTCTGTTTTCAGGTGTTGTTGGTAGATGAAAGTGCATTAGTATGAAAGTCGAAGAGGGTGAAGGGCCTCAACAGGGGGATCTTGTGGGAAAATCAGCTCTCTTCTCTTTTTGTGCGTCTCTTTTCCCGTCCGTCTCTCACTGTGTGTGTTGTGTGTGTCCACACAGGCGGGTAAGAAGGCCGTGCGAGCGGTGCTCTGGGTGTCTGCGGATGGCCTGAGGGTCGTAGATGACAAGACAAAGGTACTGAAGGACTCTAAACTGACCTGTGATGATCCACCAGATAACCACAGTACTGTAGATCCTGACCATTTTTTAAAAACAAAGTGCACTTAAAGAGAATTCAGATGAAAATTTTGTCATCATTTACTCACGTCCATGACCTTCTTCAGTGGAGTGATCACTGTCTGATTTGTGAACAGTTCATTTAAAAATGATTATGTGAATCAGAGTCAGCCTATTAAACGAAAATGTGAGTCATAAGAACAGTTTGTTCATGAACTCTTGTGAAGGGAAGCTAATGCAGACCAGTTATTATAGTTAACTAAAACTAAAACCATAAGAAAGTTTTGCTTAAAAAGTAACAAACACAAACTGAAATGTAATAAAAAAGGTTTTTTTTCAGCTTGTTGACATAAATATGAATAGACAAAAAACGAATATATTCTGAAATATGAACATATTTAAAACTGCTAACTAATAAAAATAAGGCACACTAACAAAAATACTTTAAAAAAAAAACTTAAAAGGAAAATATGATTATTATTAAGAAAAAATGTAATAGCATCTTAGTGATTCTAAAATAACATCATGATCTTTAGTAAATGGCTTTAGAAGACTTTGGATATCGTGTGTGAATCATACTGTCCACGTTCATGATGCTCTTGCATCACTGAAAGCTTCAGTACCATTCACTGCAAATGCATAGAAAAGAGCATCTCTTTCAAATGTCTTTTTTTGTGTTCATGAAAGGTTTGGATGAATCAGTGCTGGTGTATTCACGCACAATTGTCATATTCGTCGTTTTCTGACACCTGCTGGTGAGAGTCAGTCATTGCTCATCGGTGCATGAAGGCCTGCTGGGTTTACTCTGGCAGATGGTCCACTCAGTTGCTTATGAATGCTGCTGAATTTTTAAAAAATGTACAGGCTTTTACTTATGCAGATGCCTGCAAAAGCAGAAATTGCTAAAGAATTTTTCATCTTCCCAAATTTTGTCATGAAAATCGTTTCTAAATCTGTTGTTAACAAAAGAGAAGCGTTAAGATTTTAAGCGTTAAGATTAAGTGTTTCTTAACATGAATATTAGTATCAGTGTCATTTTAGTTTCTTGCTCTGGAAATAAAATTATTATTATTAAATACTCTTTTTTTTTTCTTAATTGTTCAATACAATAGTATAATTACTTTAGTAATATATTTCTTTTTAGAATTCAGTAAAATCAAAATCATACTTAAATTCACATCGTAAAGCTGATATAAACATTTTCTGGATTCTTCTAAGGGTTTGCATTTTTGTCTTCCTTTTTCACCATTTTTACTGCTTTTGAATACAGCCTGAGTGCAGATGTGTGACGGCACACTGTTGGAATGACATGTGTTTTGTCTGTTTTGTTCCCAGGATCTGATTCTAGACCAGACGATAGAGAAGGTTTCCTTCTGTGCACCGGATCGTAACTTCGAGCACGCCTTCTCCTACATCTGCAGAGACGGGACCACGCGCCGCTGGATCTGCCACTGCTTCATGGCCATCAAGGACTCGGTGAGATGCTCATATCTGTCACATACTCTCGTGGACACACTGTGGTCCTGCGACGGAGAGACTTGTGACCTTATTTTTTCTTATTTGCCTCTTTATATGAAATTGTGCTTTTGTCAAGTAGCTAGTTTTATTAATTTTATTAATGTCACAATTGCAAAAGTGTTCAAGAAAGAAATTAAATTGCAGCTATAAGAAGTTCAGTTTGAATTGTAAGACATTCAGAAAATAAGCGCACTATGTGTGTACATATATTAGAAATCAACATGAAAACTGGACTTTGATTATTACTTGTATTAAATCACATACATACAGTTTTAGGTTACATCTGCATCTGTCTGATTATAAAAACCATCAGTGTTTGATTTTACTATTGCTATTTTTTATTTTCAGTTTTCAATGTACTCTCATTATAAAAACAACTTTATTTACACCTTTTGGTTAGGAGACCTCAAAACTCTGCACCGGAAACTAACCAAAATATAATTTATAATCCCTGAGAGACTTGGTGTTGTTTCCAAACATAAGGGGGAAAAAATTAGTCGAAAAATATTGCCATATCAGATATCGGCATGCTGTGAAAATGAATAATATTTGTATAATTAATTATTTATGATATGTATAATTAAACCCACAAGGCTTCGGCTCATTTGAAGACTGTGTTTTGTATTCGTAATGGTTGGTGTTTGTCTCAGGGCGAGCGTCTGAGTCACGCGGTGGGCTGTGCATTCGCAGCGTGTCTGGAGCGCAAACAGAAGAGAGAGAAGGAGTGCGGGGTCACAGCCACTTTCGATGCTAACCGCACCACTTTCACACGGGAGGGATCCTTCCGCGTCACCACAGCCACGGAGCAGGCCGAGCGAGAGGAGGTCATGAGACAACTGCAGGACGCCAAGAAAGGTGTGTGTGAGAGATTTAACACAGTGCACTCAAATAGATCTGGATCCTTAAGTCCAAAGAAATGTCTGGATGTCGTCACACTAGATCAGGGCTTCAGGGATGCGATGTTCATACATTTCAGAATTTTGTATGTATGCTACCATGCAAAAGTTTGGGGCCAGTAAGCTTGGCATAAAAATATTCACCATCACAACTGTTTTCTACATTGCTAATAATCAGAAATGTGTCTTGAGCTGCAAATCATCATATTAGAATGATTTCTGAAGAATCTTGTGACACTGAAGACTGGAGTGATGATGCTGAAAATAAATTACATTTGAACATATTACAGTAGAAAACAGTTGTTTTAAATTGTAATAATATTTCACAATTTCACTGTATTGTTGATCAAATAAATTCAGGCTTGGTGGGCATAAGATACTTCTTTTAAAAGATCATTTCAACCCCAAACTCGAGGCCTGTCTCAGGTAACATGCATCTTGATGGTGACTGCGTGAGACGGTCTAACCCTTCCTCTGTCAGCAGACTCTGAGGGTGTGTTGGGCGGCTCCTCTCTCGGCGTGTCTAACCCTGTGGTCACCCTCGCTGGACCCAATGGCTCGTCGTCCTCCCCTCCTCTGCCCATGGCTACACTGGGCCCTCAGGAAGTCAATCCTCACGCCATCCCGCGACGCCACGCACCCGTGGAGGCTCTCGCTCGGCAGGGCTCGTTCAGGGGCTTCCCAGCGCTCAGTCAGAAGACCTCTCCCTTCAAACGGCAGATGTCACTGCGTATGAACGAGCTGCCCTCCACCATGCAGCGCAAGTCAGACTTCCCCATCAGAAACACCGGTGAGGCTCTTCAGTCTGGCATTGAAATCTCTAAAAAATCTTTTTTGTCTTGTGTATTTGTATATATCTATATTGCAGGGCTGGGTATTGATTTGATTCGATTAGATTCACAAGCTTGCGATTTATTGAATCAGTTTGATTCAATATTGATTCATTCGGACGCTGTATATATCAGAAAGGATACATTTTCTCAAGAAATAAAAGATGACTCTCAACAAACGCTGTAAACTATACAGAAAACCCTGTCAGTTGGTGCATATAATACTGTAATATTAAAGGTTAAAATGAACAGCTGATTTGTATACAAGCATTGCACATAAGGCAGTTTTGTCTAATAAATATTAAAACTAATAAAAATAATAAAAATAAAAACTTTTTAATGACATAATTGTTTCTACAATTATTATTTTTTAAATGTAAACATTAAAACGGTAGCTGTAGCAAAAATTGTTTTCATGGCAGAGTTTTTCAAACATATGCATATTATTAAAAAAAATCTTCTTTAGAGTTGCTTTTTCTAGCTGGCTAATGAGTTTATGGACACTGAATGTCTGTCCTGAGGGAAATGTTACGGTATGAGACATTGTTTACACGCTGTTTTATTGACGGTTGAAACACTGATTACATGAGACATGATACTTCAGTGAGTTGTCCTGTTTGTTTCAACACCTTCTGATGTTTCTTCATGTTTAATTCGTTTCTTAACTAGTCATAAAAAGGAAGAGATGATCCGTTTGTGTGCAACTTGAACCGAGGTACTAGAGCGATCTGTCATGCCACATTAAAGAGCATCAAAACCACATTTATTTGAGTTTCATAATAAAACTGACAGTATTTAAAAGTCGAGACTTTGTTTCATATCAAAAGTAGTGAAGCACAACGCTCATTGTGATTATTGAATGGTAAGTGCGCTACAAATAATGCTTTGGTGAAGTTTTGTTCATGCAACTGAAAACGGCACAGACTAAAAAATTGATTCTTGGGATTTGAGAACTAATATCAGTTAATCAAAACGAGAATTGATTCAAATTTAGGAAAGTCAGCCCTAGTATACTAGATGTCCTCCTCTCTTTCCCCGTCTCTTATTGTACCTAAAACTTGAACAGTATTGTTTTGTTGCCTTCAGAGCTCCAGAGTTTCCTGCAGCAGATGTGAGTAGTGAATGTTGTGCTGTGTGTTTGTGTCTATTAGTGCCGGAGGTGGAGGGTGAGGGCGACAGCATCAGCTCTCTGTGCACTCAGATCACATCCACCTTCAGTGGGCCTCCAGAAGACCCGTTCTCCTCAGCACCGATGCCCAAACCCGCCTCCTCACCGCAGTCACCCTCTGCTCCAGGTCTGCTACATCCTCACACTCTCAGTAGTTTACAAAGAAGTAGATGGTTGTTTTATGGCTTGCACCATTACCTATTTTTACAAGTCAGCTGGTCAGTGTTTACATTATGTAAAAGAGTCAACACACACTGTGCAGCATCTGAATCAGAATGAATGTAAACTTTTTTTTCTTTCTCAGAACTTGATATATAATGACATTCAAATGTTTGATTTATTTCAAAAGCTTTGATGTTTTTGAAAGAAGTCACTTCTGCTCAGCAAGGCTGCATTTATTTAATCAAAAACAGTAAAACAGTAAAATTGTGAAATATTACTAATGACTGTTTAAAACATTTGTAAAATGTAATTTATTTCTGTGATGCGCAGCTGTATTTTCAGCATCATCACTCCAGTCTTCAGTGTCACATGATCTTCAGAAATCATTCTAATATGCTTATTTGCTGCTCAATAAACATCTCTGATTATTATCAATGTTGGAAACAGTTGTGCTGCTTTGTGGAAACCGTGATGCATACAGTATACCAGGGGTCCTGGCGTGCCTCTGTCCTGCAGAGTTTAGCTCTAACCCTAATCAAACACACCTGAACAAGATAATCAAGGTCTTCAGGATTACTAATGCTACAGACAAGTGAGGCTGTTTTTTTCAGAGATGGAGCTAAACTCTGCAGGACACAGGCACTCCAGGACCGACGTTGCCTACCCCTGCAGTATACAAATAAACTCATCATCACCTAGCTAGTAAATTTGTCAGCCATCTCCATTACTAACGCAAAGCTTCTGACAACAGAGGAATTTTCCTTCTGCTGTCACCATACTTTGAACAAGCACAACTAAAATCATGTGATTCAAGACTAGTCTTTACAGTCCCAGGACCTTGATTAGTGTCAGAACTAATCAAATCGTCTTCGCAACCCCTAATGTGTGTGTGTGCATTTCTGTGTGTTAGCACTCTGTCTGCTTGTGTCCGGCTCTGTCTCTTATCTTCACGTCCTTTCTGCTGCTGTAGTTAACGGTGCGGTTCCTGCCTTCCCGCCGCCTAGTGTGACTGTAATTGCTGCAGCTAACTCACCTGTGCTGCCGCCCCCGCTGCCTGTCCGAGAGACTAACCCCTGGGCAAAGACCCCAAACACAGCCCCCACCACAGCACACATAGGTAAGAGCTGGGCTTCCTGCCACAGGAAGTGCTGACCATGCAGAATAGTTGCTGAGAAACTCATTTTGGTTATAATGTAAGGTTACACAACTGTGAGCAGCTGTTGCATAATTCTTAAAACTGCTTTTCAGCGACTTCACAAGTGTAAGCATGCAACTTATAGACCCCTTAAAAGTTTGTAAACATTGCAACGTCTCCGGGTGGGCGGGGCTTAGCTGGAGGCAAAAAGAGGCGCGGACGCAATGTTGACAAGCGTAAACTAGCACGTTTTAGGAGGGATTTAATAAAACATGGATGCAGAAGAAGGTTCGGAACTGTCCGAATATGTACAGTCACTGACTCTGCGGGACCGTGACAAAAAAAATAATAATAAAAAAAGTGGGAGTTATCATACATTTATCAATTAATTCAGTTGATCACTCAGTTCACTGACCAACCTGGTTATCTAACCAAAATTTAATGATGAGTGGATAACATTACAGTAGCCTAATTTATTTATTTATTTATTTTTAGCTAAGCCTGGTGTAGTTCTTGTATCTTGTTCTCATTGGAAACATTTTAACCAGGTTTTGGATATTTCCTAGACAACATATGAATTACTTTCGGGTGGTTTGGGGAATTTTGTCAAGGCTTATTGTCTAATGTAACCTATCGCTGGGGCTAACTGTGATTAGCAATGTGGATTATTTCAAGAGACCATTCAAAGGATGGCACACACATCTATCGCTGTATGTTTTGTTTAACATTTAAGCTAGCTAGTGTGCTGAAGGTTGGCGACTTTTCACCTATAAAAACATAAACTTGCTGATTTGTACTAGATAAAACCAACACACCAGTACATATGCATAGACTATTTTACCTAATATGAAGTGTGCACTGCAAACACGAGCATTATTTATGATCGTCTCTGGCTAGTCTGTACGCCGTATTGCATTCAACCACAATTGTCTTCTTGATTTCTGTGAAGGAATGTCTGCCGGGATCCGGTAAAACTTTAGTTTTGAACCAAAAGTGCTGTTCCTTCTATTCTGGCAGCCAAAAACACAACAAGACGACATTTTAAAGTCAAAACCTCAAACTTTTAGCGCGCCTGCTATGAGTTCTTGCTTATGTTTTGCCTCCAGCTAGAGCGGTGACGTCACAGTGACGTAGGCGATTAAGGGGTCTATTTGGTTTGTTTTAGATGCTAATTGTAGCTTGCAACTGAGCAGACAGTCATGGTCACGGTCTATTTATGCTGACGTATTTGAAAATGTATGTTTAAACAAAAGTATATGGTTAAAAAATATTTTATTCAGCGTTCACCATACTGTTGAAATTATTGTATAAAAATCAAAGGATGTCTTGTCTGTAAAACAATAGAAAGGAATACGAAAAGTTATATAAAGAGAGAGTTATATATTGTAGTAAACAGTGAAAGAGAACTCACTCACACTCTGTCTAGCAGGAGGCTTTTCCTGTCCCTGAGAACCACCAGCACTGCAAATTTTTTATGTCTCTCTTATCCGATACACCCATTAGAGGTCTTGAAGTCTTGCGAGTTTATAATTGGTTGATTCGGGTGTGTTTGGGGAGGAAGATGTCTAAAATGTGCAGTGCTGGGGGTAATCCAGGACTAGGATTGGGAACCAATGGGATAGATGGACCTTGTTGACCATTGGCCACTTAAAAATGCGTAAGAATGCATTCCATGTGAATGATGTATGGATTATCTTTTTGAGATAGCAAATTAACTTTTGTTGCATTGAATAAGGCTCTTCTGGGGACTCGATTCTCTGGAGCGGAATAGACTCCAAAATTTGGAATCAGCACTCGATGTCTCAGAATTGAAAGCTTGATTCTTTTTGGAGTCCCAGCCCTAGAGAGAGAGCCTCTAAACCAGGGGTGTCCAGTCCTGCTCCTGGAGGGCCACTGTCCTGCAGAGATCAGTCCCAACCCCAATTATGGTGCTTTTCCACTGCGTGGTACGACTCGGCTCAGCACGGCTCGGCTCGGTTTGCGTTTCCTCTGCAGTTTGGTATCGCTTTAGAGTGGGCGGGATTATTCACACGTCATTATAGTTGCACCGCCTCTACTGCTGCGACTCCTGAAAAACTTTCATTCCACATCGCCCCATCAAGCTCTCGCTGGATCCGCTCCTCGGCTATAAACGAGAGGAGTGTCTTTACTTCCTCAACAGACAACGAAACAGCCGCTTTTTGGTTGTTAAAAAAAAGGTGCACTTGTTCAAAACAGTTGCGTTTCGATCCTTCGCTGGCTGTGCTGATTTTAATCTAGTGGTTATGTTGTGTTTGTGTTGCAAGTACAGTGACGCAGGTAGTGACGATTCTCTCCGGCCAATCCGTGATCAGCAGAGTTTACACATTACGTTTTGGTAACGGTACGGTTCACTCGGAACCTCAACCGAGGTGGTACTAAAAAAGTACCAGGTACTGTACCCAGTGGAAACCCCCCCAAAAGTGAACCGTACCGTGCCGTACCATGCAGTGGAAAAGCGCCATTAGACACACCTGAACCAGCTAATCAAGGTCTTACTTGGCATACAGTAAACTTCCAGGCATGTGTGTTGAGGCTAAACTCTGCAGAACAGTGGCCCACCACGAGCGATTTCTAGACACCCCTGCTCTAAGCTGTTAACAGTTTACCAGAATAAATGGCATGCTTACCAAAAACTGTTTTTGTTGTGTCCTGTAGGGAGTGAGTGGGCAAATCCTGCACCCACAGCGGGAGCCTTACCTGCCGTCAGCGCAGCTCTTTCTACACCTGCCTCCTCTCACAAACGTACACCATCGGAAGCCGACCGCTGGCTGGAGGAGGTGACCAAGTCTGTGCGAGCCCACCAACCCACCACCATCGCAAGAACCAACACGCCTCCCGCTCAGCAGCCCTTCCCCGCTCCCGTGCCTGTCCCTATGGCACCGCCCCCTTCTGCACCCTTCGTGCCCGGCATCCCTCCATCTGCGGTTCCTACCGTACCCCCACGCCAGCCGGCTTTCCATGCTCAGGCGCCGGCGTCCTTCCCAGTGTCCAACGGGATCCCGTTTTCGCAACCAGCCGTTCCAGTGGTCGGCATTACACCATCGCAGATGGTGGCCAACGTGTTCGGTTCTGCCACGCAGACTCAGCCCATCCCGGTACCTGTTCAAGTGCCCCAGGCACAGCTCCAGTCTTCACCCTTCTCCACACCACCAACAGGCCACTTTGACACCCAGGCTGTGTACAGCCCCTTCGGCAAACCGCTCCTACCTCCGGTGACAAACACCACAGCCCTGCAGCCACCGAAAGTCAATGCCACATTTAATGGGGCTAACAGCTGGGCAGCAGTGTCGTCACCAGTGCAGTCTGTGGCAGTGCAGCAACAAGCCGATGCCTTCGATGCCCAGTGGGCCGCACTGGAGAGCCGCTCGCAGCAACGCACCGCTCCTTCACCCACAAACCCCTTCTCCACCGAGCTCCACAAGACATTTGAGATCCAACTCTAAGGACAGAAAGCCACATTGAAAGACAATGCGATGGACGACTATAGAGGAAACGAGCCCGCAAACCACTTCAGCTCCATGTCTCCGTCTTCGATTTCTTTGTCTGTACGTCCGTGTCTGGTTTTTGCTTGTGACATGAACAAACGGAAACAAGGGGGTTAATGAAGGTGCCCCCAGAAACGCAGCGAGTACATCTTCTGGCATTTATGGCCAGGATGAATTAGAGCGACAAGATGATGGTAAAAGAAATCTTTAGATGCTATAACATTGAACCCGTATTGTTCAGTGCTCCCTCTACCCTGACTAACCCATCTCACAGCGCCCCCTAGCAGGCTGGATGACTGCTCCCTACCTGAAGGACGAGGCACTTCACAGACCTTTCGGGTTCACGAGGTTCTTGTAGAACTTCGCAATCAGAAGAGGAAGAAGCATGAGAATGCCAAAATCTTTATTTTTATGCATTAAGTATATTTTAAATAGCTTTGAAATTTAACTGAAGAGCTGTAAATAATCTTTCCAAAGGTGCAGGCTTATTTTGTGTGCATACAGGAACAGAGCATATATATATATAAATATATATAGGCGTGAAGGGATGGTTTTCATTTCTCGTCTCGATTCAGTTTTTGCCTTCTGGCCACCATGCATAGTTTGGATGTTCATCTTTTGTAAATAGATGATCCATTTGTACCCAGACCGGGTTGGAGGGTCTTTAAATCACACAGGTCCCAGACAATGTTATCTTTCATGCTGTCATTTTAACCCTTTTTTTAACTATAGTATGAGTACTTTGAATTCTATTGCCTACATATCATTATCATTTTAAATTTTTTTATGAATTTTAACACTTTTGACAATGTCATCGGTCAAGCCACTTTTATTTTATTTCTATAAAAAAAGATATTAATTTTAGCACAAGCACTGTTCTAATCAATCGTTTGGCCACTTACAGTTACAGGCATTAGTGAGCTATGATGTTCACTGTCTTGAAATTACCCATGGTTCCAACTCTACAGTGATTGCAGTGAATATTTATTTTCCTGCTTTTCATGCAATCCCATCAACCCTTTTGTTTTATCAGATATAAAGATGATTGGTCCTGTTTTTAGGTTTTGATTCCATTTTGTAAGTACTGCATTGTATTATTCCAATTCTTTACGGAAAATTGAATCTAAAAGATTGAATAAAATGTTGGTGGTAGAGGAAAGCGGTTCTGTGTGCTTCTGTTCCACATACGAGAATCATGATTTTATGTATCTAATGTCTCTGATTGTTTTCTAAACAAACAAAGTAAGATGTTTGGCCCATGAACTGCAAAGATCTGCTCAAGGATCTCACAGTGAGCTCAAAGGATGCAAAAGAGATGCTGAAACTATTCCCAGGTGTCGCAGCTGGACAGAGTCACCTTAAAACATTTGCAGTGCACAGGGATGACAAGTCCATATCAAGTGCACGTCATCTAGGACATGGACTGTTAGTCACATCCCTCCCAATATCCATATACCTGCAAATGAAATGGGTAAAGGGAGGGACTTAATGTCTTAATTATCTATAATTGGTTGGTATGATGAGTCGGAATAATAATTATTTTATTTTCTCTTGTGTATCACTGTGTATTTTCAGTTCAGTGACTTGGCATCAGGGTCGTTATTGTTAACTTAAACTAAAACCATGAAAAAAAATGCATTACTTTGATTACATTTAAAATAAAATATATGTTTTTAGTTTTTATAATTTTCTAATTTCTTATTATTGTTTATTTTAACTTGAGGTACTAAAATAAATACAGAAATAAAAAACAATACTAGTTATATATAGTCGATTAAAAAAACGATTACAAATAAAATCTAAATCAAATTATTAATAAAAACTTTGATAGTGTATCAGTGATACAAATATGTAATTCAGTTTTAAATTCAGCTGAACTGATTGTCTTTCTGGAGAACAAATACTTTAATGTTTTATTCTTCAACAGATGTTTAAATAGTAAACAAAACAATTGCACCAAATGCTCTTTTCTGAAACAGTTTTTTTTTTTTTTTTTTTTTTTGAGGTAAGTTTTACACCTAATGTAGCAACTACAACAACAAAAACATCTAGAATAATTACAGTAATGAAAATTGTGTAGAGGCTGTGCTTAATTTTCTGAAAATAATTTCAAAATGCTAAATTAATATTTATGTTTATAAAACTTTTTTTATTTTCGGGTGAGAGTTTCGGTGAGATCGGCGTCATTGCGCGTCTCCGGCAGAGGTGTCGCTGTGGCGCGAATGTTTCCTGCGAGCGCTGACCAAATAAACCCGCCGAAGAAGACGCGCTGCAGCTGTTCATCATAAGCGTGTGAGAGTGTGTGCTGTAGTGTTCACTCACTGCACTGACATCCACCGAGTGTACAGGTGCGTATATCTGCAGCAACACAGTCACATATTAGACAGCGATTTACGTAGACGTGCGAGTCCTAGCAGTGCGTTAGAACGAGCGCTAACGTTACAGCTCTGCCACAAACACGAACACACTGAGATTAAAGCTTCACTAACGTTACACACTGCTTCATTTCTGAACTCACTGCGAGCTCTTCGTCAAAATGAGGTTGTTCCAGCTTTGTTTGAATTGTATCTGTGTTTAATAGCAGTTCCTGAAAAGCATCTCAGCACAAAATACTTTAAAAACACATGTTATATTGTTATAGTTCTAAACAATTATGTTTTTGGTGTTTTATTTCTTTTACTGTCTATGGTTTCATCACTGAATGAATCCAGCTGATACAGATTTGATTTCATTTGAACATCCTTTAGTGTCTTATTACTCTAATTGAATTTGATTAAATGTCAAAATGTGTCTTTATTTATTAAACCACATTTAATAAGGTTAGAAAATTACCTGTATAAAGGTAAAAATGGCCCTAGAAATCAATTTAAGGGGACAGATATCACCAGCTCCCATTACTTCAGAAATCATTAAGAAACATTTTATTATCTGATTTTTTTTTTTTTTTTTTTTTTTTTGTGGAAACAGTGATGCACTTTCAAATAAGTTTGGAGAATATCTATGATTTAAAAAAATATTAATTTATACTTTATTTCAGCAAGGATGCATTACATTGATCAAAAGTGACTGTAAAGTCATTTATGATGTTACAAAAAAAATGATATTTCTGATAAATTCAGTTCTTTTGAAAGAATAGAAAAACAAATGTATCGCAACTATTTCCATCATTTATAAAAATCAGCAAATCAGCATATTAGAATGATTTCTGAAGGATCATGTGACACTGAAGACTGGAGTGATGCTGCTGAAAGTACAAATTTGCAACACAAAAATAAATTACATTTTAAAATGTACAGTAAACAGTTATTTATAATGGTAGTAATAGTTCACAAATGATTGATTTTCATCAAATAAACATCCTCGGTGAGCAAAGCATTTAATAAAGCGTGTTAGTTGTCAGTTTCAGAGGGAGCTGGTGCCGCTGCGGTGATGTCCAAGCCGAGCACGTTCACCGCGGCTCTGGCCACTATGTTAGGAGCCACTCTCGGGGGTCTGTTCCTGTGGCGCAGCATCCGCACACAGAAGAGAAAGGCCCTCAACGGCCCCGCTTCAGCTGAGCCCGTACAAGCCCAGCTAGAAGCGGACGTCACGCTCTCATCGCCGGCACCGGTGCAGACCCAGACGCTTCTGCGTGTGCACTCGCTGCTAGAGGTGCCGCCGGTGATCGTCAGCACGCCAGAAGACTGGGAGATGCTCTGGCCTGGTTTCCAGAAGGATCTGTCCATCTATCCGGTTCTGGGATTGGACTGTGAATGGGTAAAAAGCATGCGTGTAAGCATGGCTCTGCAGTTTAAACATTGTGTTCGTAGCGGCAGCACTAGACGATGTTGTCTGTTTTCACAGGTGTCTGTCAAAGGCAAGGCCTCTGCGGTCTCCTTACTCCAGCTGGCGACGTTCTCCGGACGCTGTGTGCTGGTCAGACTGCTGAAGTTTCAAGATGCACAGCTTCCTCTCCCCGAGGGACTCGTCGGGGTGCTCTCTGACCCCCGTGTGCTGAAGGTGGGGGTGGGATGTTATGAGGATGGGAAACGGCTGGCTCAGGATCATGGTCTGACTCTGAGTTGCACCGTGGACCTGCGCTACCTCGCCTTCAGACAGAGGTGACGCTCCAGTTTGATCCAAGACTTCAGTTTTTATATTTGCTATCTATTAGGGCTGCACAGTTTATTGAAATAAACCCAGCACTGCTTAGTGCAATTATCAAATCATATATATATATATATATATATAATTTTTTTTTTTTCTGGTTTCATTTGCATGCAAGCATCTCATGATGATTTCCAAATTTATTATTAAATACTATAATTTTTTTACAGTGAAATACAACAATAGTAAAATTTCTTATGAGATTGAAAATTTTCATTTTAAGTCGCAATCATAATTTTTATATGAAAAATTGCTATTAGAATTTTCCACACAATCGTGCAGCCTTACTATCTATAAATGATCAAGTCACATTTATTTCTGTATCGCTTTATACAGTACAGATCGTTTCAAAGCAGCTCACATACAAAAAAAAAAAGTGATAATTTTGTAAAATTCAGTTATGAAACTAATTTAATTTCAGCTGTAAAGCAGCTCTACAGAATCAGAGTGTGGTTATTCTGCTCAGTGTAGTTCAGTGTTGATTGAATTCTGTTTAATAGCAGTGTTGATGTGTTGATGTCCTTCACTTTAAGCAGCTCTGCAGAAGTCCGCAGTGTCATTATTCAGTTCAATAACAGCATCAGGGTGCAAAGTTAGTGTTGTTATCAGCTCAAACAGTTCTGAATTTGTTCACATAATTAAGGCGGGTGTCTCTAAATGCCATAAATCTAAATCTCATTAATCAGTAACACTTTAAAGCACTTGTGGAGTGACGTGAGGTGATCTGGATTGTGTTGAAGGCAAGCGGTGCTGAATAATGGCTTGAGTCTGAAGTCCCTGGCTGCAGACCTGCTGAACGTCACGCTGGACAAATCGCTGGAGCTGCGCTGTGGTGACTGGGAGGCGGATGTGTTGAGCCATGAACAGGTGAGGAGGAGATCTTCAGATTTACAGCAGTGTCTATCCGTTTAACCCTCCTAAGCGTTTCAACAAAAGGTCACCACTTGGATCATTTTTGCCCAGGAACAGTTTAATTTTCTATTGTTGTTTAACATTATAGCTTGCTGAAGTAGTAACAATACAGTTATGCAGTTGATGTAGGATTTTAGGTTATTTATACACTGCACGACTAATATGCTGTATATAGATTTTATTCAGGATTGTATAAAAAAAAAAAAGGCCCCAAAAACTTCCAAGGTGTGACTTTTTGACCACTTAGATTATCAAATGATTTTTTTTCATTCAGTTTGCATATCTAAAAAAAAAAGTCACTCAAGGTTTGAGTGAAACCATTTTTATAATTCTTAAAAAGCAAAAATTAAATCCATTAAAAATGACTGAAAAGCTTATAAGGGTTATATTTTTACCTGTATGTTCACCAACCAAACAGCTGTCATGTCAGGTAGTTTTGATAAGTAAAATACATAATGAATCTAGTTAAAATCAAGGCAGGCAGTTCAATCTTGGTGCTCTCATACTCGCACAACAAAATCATTGCAGTATTCACTGTTGATTAGAATTTTATGTTGTCAGTGAAACATTAGATGTATTCTTCTCTAATACCCAGACTCTGTGTAGTGGAGCTCTTGTCCTCGTGGTGTCAGTACACTAAACTCTCTCTCATACTGTATCACCAGATGGTCTATGCAGCACATGATGCCCAGATCTCTGTCGCCCTGTTTTTTCACCTGCTGGGGAAGAGCACAGAGCCCCGGCTCCCCGCCGAGGGTGACAGCATGTTCGTCCAGCTGGCATCATGCTGCCAGGGGCTGGTGGACGTGCCCTTCAGGGGGCGCTATAACGGAGAGGGGGAAGAAGGGGAGAGACGGAGGCGAAGCCGAAAGTCCACCGTGGAGAGTCCCGAGTCTGGAGACCAGCAAGTTCCAGACCCGCGGCGGAACAAACGCAAACCACTGGGAGTCGGTTACTCTGCCAGGTAATGAAGAAAGTGTTTGAGTTGGCTGAGAAGCTGTTAAATGGCTTACCGATGAAAATACATCTGACTAAAGATAATAAAATACATGACTAATCTTTCTAAATGGTGTTGCAGGAAATCTCTAACACAAAGTATTAGAATTTGACACGCTTTGCATATTTGGATCTTAAATTTTAGGACATGACTTTTTTTTTTTTTTTTTTTTTTATGTGAGTGTTGTGCTTTTTGTCTTGATTCAGGAAGTCTCCCCTTTATGATAACTGTTTCCTTCATGCTCCTGATGGCCAGCCGCTCTGCACATGTGACAAGAAGAAAGCCAAATGGTACCTGGAGAAGGGGATAGGAGGTACACTATGACTTCACACCGCTGTCCGAATGAGGACATTTTAAAGGCATATTTGAAATGCATTGTTGTGCAGTACTGCAGGATGTGAGTCTTACAAAGCCACTTACTTTAAGTTCATGATACAGTTTGCTCATGATAGCTGTAACGCCTTTTAAATTAATAATAATATAATACTGATGTGTGGCGAGGACCCCAAAAAAAATCATTACCAGGGTAATTATAGTTAACTAAAACAGTTTTCATTGCTTGAAATAAAATGTGTGGCTTAGTGTAAAATGCGTCAAATAAAATATAAACAAATTAATTTTTTTCAGCTTGTTGCTAAGGTAACATCTCAGTTTTTAGTTAAGTTTAACTTGATGTACCAAAAAAATTAAAATTAATAAATAAAAAATGAATGAAAAAACTGTATAGACGTTAAAAATGACTAAGCACAACAAAACCAAAATATGACCGCAAACTTAAATATAAATTAAAAATACAACTATTTAAAAACAAACTATAATAGTATATAACTGCTACTAAAATAACAATTATAATAATTGTTAATTGTTGTTATTATTATAAAATAACACTTCATTACAGTGCAAAAAAATAAACATTTTTAAAAATGTTTTTAAGTGGGTTTTAAATGCTGCTTATGAAAAGGTTACTACATAACAAGAATAGAGGAGCCAAATGTCCAGCCAAACTTAGAGTGTAGAGTATACTATATATTTATCAAACAACTGTCCATTTTACAGAAATGGTGTTTTAAGATTAACTTTCTACTTCAGAAACATTGGTAGTTTCCATCTCGTGCTCTTAGATTGGATTAGACTGTATCACATCTGGTCAGGCGCAAAAATTCAGATCTCTCAGACTTCCAGGTTTGTCGTTTGTCAGAGTGAAAAGACTGATGTATCAGAGTGACCGCACAGGGCTCTGAATTATCCTTTGTGTAATATCTAATATAACAATCACAAGTAAATTATGATCCGTAATCTCAGAATTGGTCAGTGAACATCCCTTCGTTGTCCGGCTGCTGTTTGAGCCGTCAGGCCGTCCAGACTCCCAGAAGGACTACTACCTCACAGCCAAAGAGAACGTGTGCGTGGTGTGCGGGAAAACCGACTCTTACATCAGGTGTGTCTCGTGCTTCCTGCGACCACTTTAGTTTGTTTGCAAAGTGGGACTCGCCAAAGTCATCCCAACTACTGTCTTTCTATATTAACCTAGGAAGAACATTGTCCCACACGAGTACAGGCGCCACTTCCCACCTGAGATGAAGGACCACAACTCGCACGACATCCTGTTGCTGTGCACTTCCTGTCACGCGGCCTCAAACGTGTACGACGGGGTCCTGAAGCAGCGGCTGGCCGAGGCGCACTCCGCTCCGCAGGGCTGCGAGGAGGGCATTCGGCTGCTCGAGGATGCAGACCGCCGGAGGGTGCGATCGGCCGCGAGGGCTCTGCTCAGCGCCAGCGACGGGATGCCCCAGACCCGGAAGGAGGAGCTCCTGACGGTCATCCAGAGCTTCTTCTGCAACGGACAGCAGGAGGTCACGAAAGACATGCTTCAGAAAGCTGCCGCGCTGGAGACCAGGTAGCTTATTTAGACCAAGACCACTCATGTAGACAGGAAGGGGCTGACAGAAATGTGAACTATAATTAGTATTATTATATTACATAAAGTATAGGAATGGTGGCCAGGATGGTACACTAGTCATCCAACAGCTGATTGGTGATGTCAACTAGTGTATTTATTATATTGTGGTGCGATATTGCCAACAAAATAAAAAATAAAAATCTCTTATGTTTTGGGATTTTGAAAATAATTAGACGGTATTTTGCAGAGTATGACTCTTGAAGCTTTTCATATGCTTCTTATTCTGTGTGGTGGTAAGTTCACTTTTTCATTAATGGCCAATATTTGCCACCTTAAATTGATTTCCATAGGATTTTTACCTTTTTATAAGGGGTAGTTTTTTTTTTTTTTAACCTTCTTAGATTTATTTAATATGGAATCTAATATCATCTTTTGTTAAATTCGTACATTTAATTATTACATTTAAAAAGGGTAATGAGATGCTATAGGCTGTTTCCAGTCAAATAAAATCAGTATGAACAAAATCCATTTTTGCACTGCAAAAGGATATAGAAATAGAAATATTTAAAATGTATTGAAATCTAATTTTTTTAATGAGATTTTTAAATGTGACCCTTGGCCACAAAAGCAGTCATAAGGCTCTTTTTTTTTTTAATTTAAAGTTGTCTTTTAAAGTCCAAATGAAGTTCTTAGCAATGCGTATTACTAATCAAAAATTAAGTTTACAGTATTATATACATTTACAGTAGTAAATTTACAAAATATCTTCATGGAACATGGTCTTTACTTAAAGGGATACTCCACCCCAAAATGAAAATTTTGTCATTAATCACTTACCCCCATGTCGTTCAAAACCTGTAAAAGCTCTGTTCGCCTTCAGGACACAATTTAAGATAATTTGGATAAAAACCGGGAGGCTTGAGACTGTCCCATAAACTGCCAAATAAATAAGTGTCAAGGTCCATAAAAGGTATGAAAGTCGTCATCAGAAAACTCCATCTACCATCAGACGCAATTCAACTCAAATTGTGAAACTCATGTATTAAATAAATTCAGTGCACACAGACTGAAGTAGTTTAAGTAGTTTAAACCCACCAATTCTTAACAAATTAAAATACTTCATAAGACCAATTAAAAAATATATATATATTTTTAGTGAATTGTTGGCCTTCTGTACATGTACTCAATACTTGGTAGGGGCTCCTTTTGCTTTAATTACTGCCTCAATTCGGCGTGGCATGGAGGTGATCAATTTGTGGCACTGCTGAGGTGGTATGGAAGCCCAGGTTTCTTTGACAGTGGTCTTCAGCTCATCTTTCTTTTTCAGATTCTCTCTGGGGTTCAGGTCTGATGAGTTTGCTGGCCAGTCAAGCACACCAAACACCATGGTCATTTAACCAACTTTTGGTGCTTTTGGCAGTGTGGGCAGGTGCCAAATCCTGCTGGAAATGCATCTTCAAATCTTCAAATAGCTGACAGCTTTTTGTGAACATCTCCAAAAATTGGTCAGCAGAAGGAAGCATGAAGTGCTCCAATATTTCTTGGTAAACGGGTGCAGTGACTTTGGTCTTCAAAAAACACAATGGACCAACACCAGCAGATGACATTGCACCCCAAATCCTCACAGACTGTGAAAACTTAACACTGGACTTCAAGCAACTTGGGCTATGAGCTTCTCCACCCTTCCTACAGACTCTAGGAACCTGGTTTCCAAATGAAATACAAAACTTGCTCTCATCTGAAAAGAGGACTTTGGACCACTGGGCAACAGTCCAGTTCTTCTTCTCCTTAGCCCAGGTAAGACGCCTCTGACGTTGTCTGTGGATCAGGAGTGGCTTAACAAGAGGAATACGACAACTGTAGCCAAATTCCTTGACACCTCTGTGTGTGGTGGCTCCTGATGCCTTGACCCCAGCCTCAGTCCATTCCTTATGAAGTTCACTCAAATTCTTGAATCAATCTTACTAAACAATCCTCATAAGGCTGCGGTTCTCTCGGTTGGTTGTGCATCTTTTTCTTCCACACTTTTTCCTTCCACTCAACTTTCTGTTAACATGCTTGGATACAGCACTCTGTGAACAGCCAGCTTCTTTGGCAATGAATGTTTGGTGTCTTACCCTCCTTGTGAAGGGTGTGAATGATTGTCTTCTGGACAACTGTCAGATCAGCAGTCTTCCCCATGATTGTGTAGCCTAGTGAACCAAACTGAGAGACCATTTTGAAGGCTAAGGAAACCTTTGCAGCTGTTTTGAGTTGATTAGCTGATTGACATGTCACCTTATTCTAATTTAATAGCCAAAATCATCACAATTAAAATAACCAAAGACTAAAAACTACATCAGTTTGTGTGCTTTGAATTTAACTCACGAGTTTCACAATTTGAGTTGAATTAATGAAATGAACTTTTCCACAACATTCTAATTTATTGAGATGCACCTGTATTTGTGGGGCAAAACATCATATTGAAATAAAATCAAAATCATCAAAATGGCGATTTATCAAATCACCAAGGCTGCGATTTAAATATGTGTGCTGTGTTTCAGAGTAAAGTGCAGTTGCATTCATTCAGCTCATGACATGTTTCAGTTGTACTATAAAATAAAATCATAATATTTTTTTTATTACATTTTTGAAGTTATTGGAATATATCAATGTTTCTAACCATAAGAATTGTTGTTAATCACAAATTTGAATGTGGCCATATCCCCGCTTGACATGTCTTAATATTCATGTTTGAAATTAGTTGCTGTAGCATAAAGAAGTGGACGAGGTAGCCAAATAATACAGGCTGAGTGATAGGATATTTTGAATTAAAAATAATTAGGCAAAGATTGCCTAAAGTATAACAACACCAATAACTAGGTGGTTGGCAACTTCTGCATTATAAGTTGTTCATCCATAGAATTATTATTATTATAGTAATTGCGGGTTATGATTTAAAATGTTAATCTTTTTTGAGATGCATATTAAACTGTCTCTCTAGCAGTATAAAACAGGCTCATATGCATGCATATAATACATGTATTATATTACGTCATGTATTTTAACAAATATTTTGTTCATTAAAACCAAAAGATTACTTATTTTTTGATACTTTATTGATCCAATTATTAATTACAAAAAAAGAACAAGAATCTGATTGCTTGATTAATCGTCAAAAACAATTGGTTGAATACTCAGTTACCAAAATGTCCCTAATAAGGTTTTTCTTAACTTATGGGGTTTGTTGGAAGCAGAACCTGCTCTCTTGATGTGAATCGGTCCCTCCTTTATTGCAAATCTGTAATATTTGCCTGTTTTATTTTGCACCAGGAGTCAAATTGCTTGGAAATTAAAGTAACAGCACAAACAGTTACTGTTAAGTTCCTTGTTAAAATATAATACTTTAAGTTAGGGGTTTTCTCCGATCCCCTCGGGTGGAGGAAATGGAATTGATACAAGTAATTGGTATGCATGATTAGAGGACCTGAACAACTGATAGACATCTTTATGTTGGCATTCACATGTTAATGTACAGATGTGAAGATATGCAGTTCTTGAGTTGTGTTAAGGTTAAGGTTGACATCTTTTTCAACCTTTGCAGGATCTTTAACGAGAGTTATGTGCCGCATGGACTGAAGGTAGTGCAGGTGTATGCCGAGCGCGGTCTGCGGGGCCTGATGGACTTGGAGCGCTGCTGGCGACAACACTTCCTGACCAGCATGCAGCCACGCCATTTGCCCCCTCTCTGGTCCGTCAACCACAACCATGACAAATATCTGCGCAAGTACGGAGAGGACCTGCAAATCCAGCTCAACTGAGCCCCTCATTACTCAAACAGAAAAAGACTTTGCAACACCTGCTGGGATAGGAAGGTTTCCACTGTGTCTGCTACACCGTGGTGTCCTCGTCTAATGTCGTTTGAGTGTGTACCAGAGACCGACTTGCCCTGGTCACAGGTAAGCCCTGGTGTTGACTTTCAAATGAGAAAAAAAAAAAAACTGGGCTCCAAGGGACCAGATGGAGATCGGGTAAGAGACTTTTTGGGGATCGAAAGCCACTGTGGTGAACAACAGAATGTTAAACTCAAGGATGGTGCAAGAACAGAAATGCTGATAGTTAAAATAACAAAACGGCGTAATGTACACACTTTTTAATGTTGAAAATGTTGAAAAGCATTCTCATTTCCCTGTGAAAAGTAGATGCTACTGTATTTTAACCAGCCCAAACCTGCTCTTAAATCTAAATCATGACTTGAATAAAAGATTCCTAGCTTACAATTCTTGCAGGTTTGAGGCCATCAGGTCAGTTTGCCTTTTGAGACTATACAAAATGGCCATTTTTACTTCTATTGGAGCTCTATCATTTCCATTTAATTTCAGGCAGTTATTTTGTTTTGTGGGTTTTGAGGAAAACTCCATTTATCTTTGTAAGTCTGGACCAAATCGAGCACTGCTTAGCACATCATGTCTGTACTATGAAATAATCATTTTTAAAGTCGGGACACCTCTAAAACACACCAGCATAACATATTTTGGTGTGTGTATATATACCCCTGACACATTGAAGACCTGCTAAAATGATGGTAGAGACATTCATTCTCACCCCGATCAAGATGTTGTAGTGCTAGTTTGTTTTGTATTTGCAGATTTAGCTCCATGTATGGGAACAAATATAAATGGCCAAATCAAGGACACTGAAGTCTGAGCCTAACATAATTTAACTTAAGAAACGCTACAGCTTTCCTTTTTATTTACATTTGTCCAGATGTAACCTATTAAAAGCTTCTGTGTTTCCTTAACATCAATAAAAAATTAAATTTCATATGTTAAGGCTGGATAAGTTATCTGGCAGTTCTTCTTTTTTTTTTTTTTTTTTTTTCATTACCTTGTTGTAGATGCTGTATAGTATACTTGTTTCACATCCTGAAAAACAGCAGTTCATAAAACAGTCCAACACTCATTCAGTTTTAACTGTTTATTACTTAAAAAAAAAAAAAAAATCCTAGTTCAATAAATAGTCTATAGAAATGTAAGAAAGAAAAAAGCTTAGTGTTTTTGTCACTTGTCATATTGGGTCTAAAGTGGGGGTTCACATCAGTAGTGGCTTATCTAGTGATTCTGACAATCTTCTACAGCAGCTTTAAGGCCTCGGCATCTGAACAATCTGTTTGTCAAATTTCAGTTTTGGATCAGTGTCAAATATGCTACATTTCACAGTATAGTACATAAGTTTAAATTAAAAAAAAAAACAGTTTGTTACAAACATCTTGTCACATTTAGGGCCAGTCACAGTTTAGTTTGGCGGCTAAGTATTCTGTAAGAGAGTGCATAGCATTTGTCAGGGAAGCAATATGTAAAAAGTTTACATGAACATACAACTTGAGCACAATATTTGTAATGTATATCGAGTGACTAACAGGACAAAGAAACACTTATAAAATGCCTTGCCATACTACTCCATTATATAATTAGGAAGTTATCATTGCTGGCATAACGTGAGCATGACCTAGTAGATTGTCAAGAAAAAAAACATTAAAATAAATAATCCTATAGCCTATAATCCTATATCTAACTATAGACTGGATGTCAGTAGTTGCTGTTTTAGGTTTTGGTGAACAGACGCTGGAATGTTTTTTAAAAAGATCTGTATTCTAACAATACTAAGTGTGTGTAGAACATCAGGAGTGACAGCTGCATGATCTATAGCAATGGAAAAGCAAGCAAATGTTGCATTTTGATTGAGGCACAACCATATTTTCTCAACCATCTGCTGCTTATTGCTTTTGCAATTTTGTATCTTGTCTTAAAGGGATACTCCACCCCAAAATGAAAATGTTGTCATTAATCAGTTTGGAACGACACGGGGGTTAGTGATTAATGACAAAATTTTCATTTTGGGGTGGAGTAACCCTTTAAAGCACAACTGGAATAGTACAGTTCATTGCAGAGACAGAATAAGGCATACTTTACATCTGCCAGTTGATCTAATGAGATTGTTACATTTAAATTTTCAGTCTGTGTTAAGTTAACGCGTTTATGAAATCTCACTGGTGCTTAAATTGGTTTTGCTGGTGACTTTAGAATGAAATGGGGTATATTTTCTTTGGGGGTAAACAAGTGGGAACCAACATCATTCTCTGAACTGTCTGTGTATACAACACATGGGCTGCTTTCACACTAGAGAGACATGTCTGCTTGATGTCAGTTGGCTGGTGTTTTTTGAGCTTGAGTTAGGACCAAGCAATTTGCCTTGGTTCATTCTCACGATTGCTGTATAAGGCAGTTTTCACAGGTTAAGACTGTTAGGCCAGTTTACGTCCACATGAACTGTACCCAAGCCGCTGTTTTCATATGTACTCTGGTTTGCTTCCTCAGGAACCCCAGAGTTTGGTAAAGAGCTATGAAAAACATCCAAATGATGTCAAGCGAACCAAAGTCCCCAACAAAAGAGCAATAACCTTGTTACAGACACATTCACATCATAATGGCATATACGTACATATTGCCAAACTGCACTTGTTTTTGAATTTGTCTTAAACTGATAGAAGACTATCAATTAGAATACTGTATCTCCACAAAAAGGTTCCAAAGATTCAAGAAACGTCCCAGATTCAATTTACTCTATTTACACAATAATAAGAAGAAGAATTAATAGGACTTTATTCCTCAGGAAAAATAAATAAAAATGAGTCTCTGCTGAATGTGGATTGTGGGATGTGAAAGCCAAATATCCTGAATCTTTAGGCTTTTCCTCTCATCTAGCTCTTGTCTCAAAGTTGTCTTTCTAGCATGAAGCTGACGGCCTGATCCAGTGCACGAGGCTGTTGAATCTTGGGTTTAAGAACCCTGCAACCTTTGCAGCTCCAGGATACTGTCTAAAGCACTTTGCAGGTGTTCACTCAGTTCCCCGTCTTCCACTAATGCAGGCAAACTGGGAGATACTGTTGCCGAAGGATCCAGCTTGTTCCTTTTAAGCATTGGAGTGCACTGCTCTGGAAGCAAGCCTTGCACCCTTGGATTGACGCAGTCTTGACTGGCCACAGAATTAGAGAGGTTCTGCGAATCGCTACCTGTCCTTATTGTTTCCATGTCAACGTCCAATTTTAGCTTGATCTGCTGATCTGGCCTTTGATCATTTTTATTCTCTGCAACATTTGACAAGGGAGGCTTAAGAGATTCATCTTTCCTGTGAATGGCGCCTCCTTTAGTTAACTGCCCGCTGTAGTTTCGTTTAAACCCAGAGATGGCATGCGAGGCGTCACATGAGTTTTGGATAACTTTGCGGGATCCTGACTCATGTTTGATAGTGAGGCGTATTGCTCCTTTGCTGCTGGAGCGATATGTCTTGAGGCCAGGGGGTCTGTCAGATTGCAAGGTCCATGATGGTGGAGATGCAAGGCCAGTGTGGACTGACGACTGAGATAAGTTCTTGGGCCGGGACTTGAGGAAGGACTCTGCTGAACCACCAAAATAACGAAACCTGTTCACATTTCACTGTTTCAAGTCAGAGTGCATGTAATCTGAGGCTGTAATTGCAGTACCTCTGTCCTCTTTATAGCAGAATTTCTCAAATCCAACCCTTGAGGGCCACTGACCCGCAGAGTTTAGCTCTAACCCTAACCAAAGACACAAGCAAGCTAATCAAGATCTTCAGAGTTATTAGTTTGATATGGGTTTGGACTAAATGCTGCAGGGCAGTGGCCCTCCAGGTTTGGATTTGAGGAACCCTGCTTTACTAGTGAAGAACAAAGGCACACAAAAGAATCTTGTGCCTTGTTACCTGGTTCTCCTCTGGCTCTGCGTCTGTCCTCTGCCAGTGAGACTCTCTCTGACTGGAGAAACAAACGCTCTAGCATCACCATCTCTGCTGATGGGCTCTCCTGCTGAAGAAAGCAATAACAACTCAGACCTGCCATCTTTTATATTTCGAAGAACCAAAATGATGTTTAGAGTTTCAGAACAATGACTTTGGTCAGTGATTCTGAATTAGTAAGGTGATATTTTATATAAATGACACCATTTGTTACCTGGGATTCAGCCAGAAGTTGTTTCCTGTACTTGTTCAGCATGTCTTTGATTCGTTTCAGCAGAACAACTGAAGCACACTCAAACTGCTTGTCAACTACACAAAGCATGATAGATTTTTCACATGTTTAGTTTCCTGTTGAGACCATTACAGGACAACAATTTTATACAATATTGTCAAATTCAAACTTCCTGATTGAGTCAAACCTGAGATAAAGTCAGCCTGGCTGGGCAGAGCCCTAGCACAAGAATGGAATGGCAACAAATGTCTCAAAGCATCCTCCAGTGAAACAAATGGAGCCGAAGTGTTTGGGTTGAGAACAGCACTGTGGTCCAAAAGCATCTGCTGTCTGAACCTGCAAATGCACACACAAAGAATGTCTGTTAAAATTGTTTTTGTGTACATTAAGTAGCAACTTTGTGGATGGTTGTTAAAATGTTATTTGTTTTGTCTTTCAAACATTTGTTTGGTATCTTACTATGGTGTCCATATCTTGCTCTTACTTCACTGCTAGTGGTGTCTCACCTTACATGAAGAAGATAATGATGCTATCCTGACCAACAGACATTCGGGCCAGCTAGCATTCGAACTGGCGAGACTCCTCCAATATTGCGGTTTTCAATCTTATTGTATTAGTATGTAGATTAGCTCATTATCCAATGTTCAGCTTCTCCATAGGCCTTGGTGGATTTTTTTTTTTTTTACAAAGGTAAGAGACTCTAATCCAGTGTTTCTCACCCTTTTCCTGGAGGCACACCAACAGTACACATTTTCAAACTCTTCCTAATGTTTCCTTATCAAACACCTGATTCAATCTGCTTACCTTTGTCTGACACACCCATTACAGGACTTGGAGTCTTTACCGAAGAGTCGATGAGTTGCTAAATGTGCAGTGTTACACATTTAGCAACTCATCGACTCTTCGGTACTCCGAGAACATGGTTTGAAACCATTGATATTGAGGGCTCATCTTCCCACTATACCCTTGTCCCCTAAAAGTGTAGCCTAATCTAAAAGGGGGTCATGAATTGAGAAATCAACTTTTACTTGAGCTTTTGATATATATAAGAGGTCCTCGTACTAAAATAATATCCTGTTAGTTTCAGAACTGAAAACATCCTTGTTACTGAAATAAAAGCTTTTATTGACACCAGGCCTAGCGAATGCTAGATCCTGGAATGTGCCTAGGTTTATCACCGCCTCCTAGTTCTATAGCCCCGCCCACTGATTTGTGGATGACATAAGGAATTAACCTAAGTGGCGCTACAACAATTTCTTGAGCAACCAAGCAATAAACATGCCATTGTAGATTGCAAAATATTGTGCAGTGCCTGGTTGTGCAAGAACAGTCATTTGTTCGCTTCATTTCACTGCGGATTCCTTTGTAAACAAGACACAAGTTGACACTGGATTTGCAGAGAGATTGAGATTAAAAAGCAATACTGTGCCATCTATATTGGATCTGAAAGGAATGACGCAGCACACTTATGTGAGTAAAAAATATTTGTACTATGTGTCACTATTGCTTTGTTAGAGATCGCTTGATACGTCTTGATTATGTGTACGTGTCTAACCAAAGTCACAGAAGGCTCCAACTATGAAGTATTAATTTATAAAAGTTGCTTTAACTCTACTGAGATATGACAGTCTCAAAATATCTGCATACAGAATGAGACACTTTGATTCTGGTTGTCCAATCATGTCTAGTCTTTATTTCAGACTTTGCAATGCCTATCACTGTACTACAGAAAAATATCTGTCTTGTTCAGGACTTGCCTCCACCTATTAGGTCTAATGGCCTTGCACTTGGTGGTGGTTCCGTTGTACTATCTAAAAGTTTGTCTTTCATTATTGGGAGTTGTACTGGAAAGATCTAAATGGTATTGATGAAATGAATGGAGGCATTCCTTTGGTAGAGGGATCCAGTCATTTTCAAAACCAGCAAAAAATACTGACAAGATATGTATATAATACAGTTTGGTGTATGACTCGAAGGCAAAATAGTTCCTTTTGTGTGAAAAGAACAAAAAAATAGTTCCTCAAATTGTTCCTGAAACAGGGATTATTTCCTGCAGTGGGATCTTTACGCAGAATTTCTCTCTAGGGCAGCGGTGTCAAACTCCCCTTCAGTAGACCTATGTGTAGTTTACAAATAATCCCAAAGGACTTGATTAGTTGGATCAGGTGTGTTTAATTAGGGTGAAAGTTGAGCTCTGCAAGACTCAGGACCTCAATTAACCAACCCTACCACACCTAAAATAGGTAAAAACACTTTTCAACAACATGCAACAACACACAACCTGCAACCTGTCAACACGCTTCTGATAAGAAAGTTATCCGGTCAGTATGCCGTGGTCCAGAGGTAGTCAAGGACGCTTTGTGATCGGATCTCAGTGTAATGTAAACGCAATCCAGCCATCGTGTCTGCATGGTGATCGCATTTTAATACCAAGTGTAAACGCAGCCTTTGTTGCAGGGATCTCTAACCCTTCTCCTGGAGAGCTACTGTCCTGCAGAATTCAGTTATAACCCTATTCCAACACACCTGTCTGTAATTATCAAGTAACCCTGAGCACCTTGATTAGTTCAGGTGTGTTTAGGGTTAAAGTTAAAATCCACAGGACAGTTCTCCAGGAGACCCCTGCTTTTTTGTGATCAGAATTGTTGCTTTAATGTATTCCTGTCCTGGAAAGTATTAAAATACAAAGCCTTCATCTGAGAGCCTTGTTTTGACCTCCACCCATTATGTCTGGGTGCAAAAGGGTTACACTGCAACCAAAACCTGCTTTTGTACCTAAGGCAGGAGTCTTTACACCTGTTCCTTGAGAGTGACCTCCCTGCAAGTTTAGCCCCAACCCTAACTAAAAACACCTGAATTAGATCTTCAGGAACACTTGATATTTACAGAAAGGTGTGTTGGTGCAGGGCTGGAACTGAACTCTACGGAAAGGTAGCTATCTGGGAATGGGATCGAGCATTCCTAATGTAAGCTGCCTTGAAATGTACTGTCTTTAATCCCCAATCAGCTGGTCTGTTCCAGGGTGCCAATATCTAGTCCCCAGTCCCCCAATTTCAACTGGAACGTGATTTCAAATGACACCGTTTCCTGCATACCCTAGCTACAGCCCTGCCTAGGGCATTTTTCCATCTTAAATATTTTTAAATTCATACTGATCTCTACTTAGAATTAGTATCTTACTGAATAAATCTATTTTTACTTACCTGTGTTGCCTCTCTGCTAGTCTCAGCTTCTCCTCTTTTGGAGTTGAAGTCTGTGACATGGAAGGAATTTTAATAGAATACTTCGAATGTGAAATTATTCTATTTTCAGAATCTTTTTGAAATATCACATATTCCTGAAATGTAGCATGATTTGACTAAGATTTCACGTTTCATTTATAATATTAGCACCTGGACCTGGTTCTTCTGAAGTGCCGAGTAGGTTTCCTTGTTGTGGGTAAGCAGCCTGGGCCCGAGATGTACCTTCTCCTGTGACTGATGCTGATCCAAAGAGATGATCCCACTGTTCCTAAGGACTGTGAGCTCTAATCAGGGGAGGTATAAATTTGAAGCCAAAAAGGATGATAGAGTGAATATAACATTTTTTGTTATAAAGAATAGGCCTATATTTGTATGTACAACAAATACAAAAAAAGAGCAAATGTCACAAAGAAGCACTGTATACTGTCAAAAAAGTTTCTGTCTACTGTTTCTGGGAAATTTTATATGCTTTTTAACAAAGACTGTGTTTAGTCCTCCTTTCATAGCTACAGCAATAATATCATTACCGATGGAAGAATTTACCTGTGTCATGTTCATTGTATTGCTGCTTGTACACATGAGCTGTTGACTCTGGGGTTCTGCTAAGCTCAGTTAACACATGGCTTTGGCCCAATTGCTCTGGATACATAAACAACTTCTCTGAGGAAGAGGAAGGTCTCTTACTCGTTACGGGCCCCTCCTGACACTTGGGTTCAGCATCAGGAGCAATCAACACAGAGGAATCCTGCTCATCTGAGACTGGGGGTGTTGAGCCCTTCATGTTGTCTGTGTCTGAGGTCTGGCCAATAGGAGTTTGCAAAAGAATATCAGTGTGTTCTGAACCATGGTATGCTGGCATAAGAGTCTCTTCACTCTCACACAATGAAGAGAAAGTCTCAGATGCAGTCAAGGATGTGAGCGAAGCCTCAGATTCACCTACAGCAGAAGAGGTGTGGTTGTCCATTTGGACAAGCAGAGTTGCAGCTAAGGAATCTTGGCTGGCTGACAGTTTTAATGGACACTGCAGGGAAAGACATATAATGTCTATTTACTGAAGAAGTATGAAATGCATTCCTAACTTGTTGTTACAGTTCATGCCTGTGTTTGAATGCAATTGACAGAGCAGAATTTACCTGTTGGTGAGGATGTACTAAAGCCTGATTGTGATGCAATAGATTATGTTCTCCTTCAGTAAATTGTTGCTCTCCTGTCTGAGTGATCAGTTGTGGGGATAATGACAAAACGGTCTCAGAGTCACAACTGATATCTGGTGATGACTGTCGTAAAGTTGATAATGGAGAGGGCAGAGAGTGAGTCTCTGCAACAGGTGCTTCCACTGAAGCTGGAGGAAGCAATATGCTCTCCTGAAGTGAATAAAAACAGTGAAGAAATGTATCAATCTACAAGTCTTTTAAAAAATCCAACAGTGCTTTCAAAATTGAATGATAAATAAGAAAAAATAAGATTATGTTTAAGAACATAAAGACCATTCCTAACATTGTTCCAACAGAATGTGACAGAAACTCACTTGAAACGGTTTGTTGACATTCTCCTGTTGATCTTCTATTGTTCTCTCAGGCAAGAGAAGCACAGAATTCTGGGTAAGATGCACCTTTCCCTCAGGTCCCCCTGTTAGAGCACTTTGAGGCACCAAAGGCAAACTTTGTATCACTGATTGACCATTTACTGTTGGTATGGTGGTCATTTCAGGAATAAGCATATTGGCATTATTAATCCGTGTGATCTGGTTTCCAACAGTGTTTTCAACTACCGCATCATGCTGCCCCTGCACTTGAGGTGCATAGGTCCCTGCTAGCTGTGTTGGCATCTGGAAGACTGTAGGAGGTGTTGATCGAATTGGTAAGGACCCTGACAGAAGAGCCCCTTGTTTGAGGGTGAGTTGTCCAGGTGGGGAGGTGAAAATAGGGCTGAAATTGATTTGCCTTGGCCGTACAGTCACTATATGAGAACTGTCAACACTGGGTTCGTTAGACACCTGATTGCTTGGTGTACTAAGAATACACCTTGGTATGCTGGTAGATTGGGACATAGTTGCAGGTGTTTGGTTCGGCAGAAAGAATTGTCTCTGGCCCTGAAAAGGATCCTGGGGCTGAATGACAATTGGGCCTCCCTGACCAACCAGATTGATGCTAACAGGTTTGCAGACACTTGGTGTGGACTGTTCTTGTAAGGACTGCTTTGAGCCAACAGAAGGGGATAACAAGACACTCTGTGATGTATTTGTTGAGATGAAGGCAAATCCTGGCCTGGGACTGAGCTGAACCAGCCTGGGCTGGATGTTGATTGGTAACTTAGGTTGAATGGGTAGAGGAGTTTTTTGTAAGATGACCTCTGAAGGGGTAATTGTTCTAACGGTGGAGGCCAACATCTGGCGGCTTGTGAGGCCTGGTAGGGTCTTTTGGATAATCATGCTGGTGTTTTGTGCTGAATTAATAGAAAAGGATGCCTCGAGTCGAGGTGTGGGGAATACATTCCCATAGAGTAGACTCATTAACTGGGTTCCTGGAGGTCTGAGTGAGGGGCAGCCTGGGCCAACAGCTAACAAAGATGGCTGAGGAGGCTCCACTGCAGGTTGAGTGTCCTTTGGTAAAGAGATCAAGCCAGGAGCGGTCAATGGTTTGGAGAAATGTGGCATTGCAAGCAAAGGAAGAGATGTGCCAGACAAACCAAGCTGGAGAGTTTCTGGTGTCTGGGCAAGTCCTGCTTCAAATGCGAGAGTGTCCTCAGTGATGTCAGCCTCCTGGAGACTCTGCTGGAGAATGTCACAGATCTCTTCTGACTCTTTCTGTTGTTCCACTAGTTGGACATTGGGATCTTCTTGCACCTCTGGACATCCACTTCCTAGAGAGGATGCCGGTGATGACAAAAGTGCCTCCTCCAGAAAGGAGAGATCCACACAGCCAGAGACAGCAGTGTCCTGAGAACTAGCATCATCTGCTAACAGAGACGCAGGGCTCTGTAGAACGGTCACAACAATCGTGTTAAAGATTTGTTAATCTGTTAAACGCATCATATGATGTTGCCAAAAAAACCAATATTTTGTATATTTGGTGTAATGAAATGTGTTTGTGGTTTAAAGTTCAAAAAACACATTATTTTCCACATACTGTACATAATTGTTTCTCCTCTATGCCCCGCCTTTCTGAAACGCATTGTTTTTTACAAAGCTCATTGGTCTGAAAAGCGAGGTGTGCTCTGATTGGCCAGCTATCCAATGCTTTGTGATTGGCCGAATGCCTCAAGCATGTGACGGAAATGTTATGCCCCTTAACATACTGTGATGGGTGTCCCAGTCAGAATACCGGCGAGACAAGGCAAAAACAATAAAATCCATTACAAACGAGCCATTTGTTGCATCCAGTGGGGACATAATTACGGATTATAATGACTTGTACTGTGCTTTTATGGGTTGCGTTGCATCACGCTGCGTAAACATAAAACCATATCTGCATTTGTAATCGGAGAAATGACAAACTACAAGTGCTACTCTACACCAGCGGTTCTCAATTCCAGTCCTCTTGCCCCCCAGCTCTGTATATTTTGCATGTTTCTCTGTTAACACCTGATTCTGATAATTAGCTTGTTAGAAGTGAGCTCCGTGCATGAACTGTGTTCCCATTGACATGGTGCCTACACAGTACTCATTGCTTCCTACTCCCTGAGCAGGGGAAATCTGTTGAAGTTTACTTCACTTCGGAACATTCATTCATGAATTTGTGCTGCGCAACGTCTCCACACACGAGCAAGTGTGACAACATATACCTCTGTAAGTAAATACAATTTAAATTCATGTCTCGAACACTTCAACGCACTTTGAATGGAACATATGTTCGCTTTGAACTGGAATCATGGCGGAATATCCTGTGATGTCCACTTCGCAGGGCACTTATGTTCGAATAGAACAAACATACGAAGCCATAAGAGAAACATACAAAATGTGCAGAGAAGTGGGGGGGCGTGGACTGGAATTGAGAACCACTGCTCTAAACTCGCGTACTTAACAGACTGAGTCAGAACAGCCGGCATTGTAGTCTGATCACCAAACATCACTAAACAAAACTCCATAAAATGCGTTACACATATCTAAATATTTGGGTTGAAATGTTCTGGAACAGTGTTGTGAATACAACTTAATTACTGATTTCTAGTTGTGTCCTCTTTTTTGCTTTCACAATGAAACAGCGTGTCCACGACATGGCACCAGCGGCAATAGCAAGAATCAAAGTTTCGCCTTCTTTCTTTGTGTGAAAATTTGGGCTGTGTTATGCAAATCTTCCCACATCGTGACGTAGAGGTGTGTTTAAATGAGGCATTTTAGGAGGGTGTACAAGTCTTAACTTTTATAAAGAATTTCTTTTTGGGTTTGAGACTTTAGTCTTTGCGACTTTAGGGATCTTATCTATTCACGAACAGCTTGTAACACTCCAAAGAGCAAGGAAAACTTGAAATCGCATATGACCCTATGAATTCAAACACTATTTAAAGCTTAAAGTCACAAATCCATTCTTTTAATACTAAAAAAACGGGGTTTGTTAGACAGACAAGCATGTTCTGGGAGATCCCAGCTGAAACAAATCTTTATGCTCCCTCTTCTATGGGGAGAGAGGTCTAGACTCACTGGAGTGTCTGTGAAGAGTGACGGCTCTCCAGAGGATGAATTAATGAGTAAGTCTCCACTTGGCAGCTGTTTGAACAGAAGGGAGGAGGGACAGTTAATTGCATGTGGTAATTTTATAGAACTTGTATTTGCACACAAAAATGTATACACAAACACAAGATTTTCTTCTGTTAAGGTCCTTCTAAGTTATCAATGTTAGATCTCTCTATGACCTTTTAAAGTGCACTAAGGTTCCAAAATTACCACAACTGAAACAAGGAGAAAATACTGTAACAGGTAGTCACTAATGTTACTAACGTTAAAGATTAAAGCCACACAGTAATATTATGATTCCTCCATACCTCATATAAACCATTAAAAAACTCGATCATCACTTTATTACAACTATAAAAGAACATACAATCAAAAAATAAACCTTATTAACAAAATACCTTCTTAAATAAAATATTCAAACAAAAAACATACGAAGAAAATTTAATTTATTGGATGTAACAAGACTTACCATAAAACATCAAGTAAACAAGTACCATCTTCGTCCTCCATTTCATCTAAACAAGAAATTGGATTGGAATTACAAAGTTTTGATGCAACTAATTAAATAATGCTTTGACAAAATATGCATTCATTATTTGATATTAAATCAAATATGCCAATACTGTGTTCATATAGTATTTATTGTACAGTTATATATACATTGGTTCAAATCCAATTTAAAAAGGTAGGCTACACAACTATTATGATGCTAAATCTCTAGTAAATCACTATTAAATTAAATCACATGGTTCATATGTAATAATCTGGGTTTTATGAAGTAACCTTTTATTAGGGTGGCTCCATTCAGAGAGAGAGTTTCTATGGACTTCATTGACTGGATTTCGGGGACTGGCTGTGAAGACACCAGACATTTGGACAAATGCTCTTGAGCGGGGACATTGAGTCCTGCAAGATCTGAGAAGGTAATTATGAGGTGTACCAAAAGTTACTAAACATGCGTTGGAAGTGTATGGATGTGGAAAATAAATGGCTCGACTGAAAACTGGCAATCATGCTTTACGTGTGAAATCTTATGATTCCACAGTTCTGTAAATTTTTGGTCAAATAATCTTCAAAATGTAACACCTAAATTACATGTTCATTTACTGAATATGACTGAATCAACCTGAATATATTGCACCAATGCAAGTAGTTTTTAAAAGTAAGATTATAATGTTAAATTTCAACTACAACTTCAATTCCAAAGAAAATAAACTAGCTAAAAAAAAAACATAAAACACATACAAAACAAATAATAATTTAAATACTGTTGCACACTGTGCCCAACTATGCACACTATGCCCAAACCCTAAAACAAGTACCAACTATGTCCAAACCAGCTTGGGTGCTAGATTTTACTATCTTGAAATATATTAAGAGTATATAAATTAATTTAATATTATTCAGTGTCATTCTGTCAACTTGAAATGCCACTGTTAATTTGCAGATTGATAAATAAACAAATGTTTCAATCAGTTTTCAATATCTATCGAATAGTGTGCGCGCACACACACAATAATAATAATAATATACATTTACAGTGCAACAGTTTCTTTATAGCCAATGTTAATAGGTTACATTTTATACAGACTCCAATAATATAAATGCATATTTAAAAAAAAAAAAAAAAGGATACATTATGTAATATCAGCAACCAGAATATTTAATATACACTACGCATGGATTGTGGTCTAATGCACATCATGATCCGCACGCCTTCGCATGTTCAGTATCCGTTCATTGCGCAGGGTACAAATCGAAACCTTTGCCATCTCTAGTTAAAAATGTTCCCTTATTTTGTCTCTCGCTTTGACTTCAGGCGGAGGTACAGACACTTAGATCTCCTGCAAAGACACTTGTCTTATTTTTTCTTTACCTACATCCGCATTATCGCTGCACACACTGGACGTTTAATATAATAATTACAGACTGACAAGCTGTTTTAGAAACGACTCCTACATTTAGCTGTTTATACACAGAAATGGCATGCACGGTCACGTTTGTCTCAGTGTGAGACGGAAACAGAGGTTTAAAGGGATGCTGCTCGGGACGCGTCTCGCAGGAGGTGATGCGGACGCAAAAGCGCTTCACCTGAACACACAGCTGCACATTTATCCCATCATATCTCCTGTGCCGCGCTATAACGCGCAGATTCTAATGCGGTATTTCGCAGAGGAAAAAGAAGAACTCACCAGCGTCTTTGTGCTTTATTGTCCTTTCAGACGGGCCTGTGCGCCATCCATACGTACCCACATGCTCAGGGAGGAGGGGGAGACGGGCTCGTGCGGGTGGGTGACAAACACGGAGAAAGCGCGTGTGCATGTGCTGCTCTTCAGACTGGAGCGACACTGGAACCCAATGAGGGACCTTCACAGAAGCGCGCTGTTTTTCACATGCTTTGATGCATTTGGAAACACTGTACATAATGGTAATATTGACCTTGACAGATCTTATTCTGAGATCCGCGGACAGAAAAGGTCAATCGAATAGCATGCTCTCTTTTTACCAATAAAGGTTATTCTGCTCCAGACACTAATGGATAAGGTGGTGACTATGGGGCGCCGTTTGGTCAAATTCTGCCAGATTTTACTACCAAAACAAATACATTTTGCGAGATTTACTTAAATAAGCTATACTTTATTACTATATCAAAATAAAAGAACAAAGCTAAATCTAAATGTTTAATCTAAATCGAAACCATATTTAAATCTAAATTTAACCCTAACCCATACAAATAAATCAGAATTTTATAAGCTAAACATTCAGATCTAAATTTAAATGTTAAGTGTAAATGTTAAATCCAAATCCTAAATATAAATGTGAATCCTACATGTAAACCTTATATCTAAATGTAAATTATATCAATATCTATCTATATGATTTACATTTAGATATAAGATTTGGATTTGACATTCAGATTTATTTGTATATTTAACATTTAGATTTAACTTTGGTCTTTTATTTTGATATTGTAATTAGAAATGCATAACGTGTATTTAGGTAGATCTCGCAAAATGTATTAATTATATTAGATGAAACCTGAAACCAGTTTGTCCTACACAGTTTATTTTAAAAACCATATACAAACCTATTTATATAGTTTTGTGGTAAACTTCATTCAAATTTGTCTTTTAAATTGAATATTTTTATGAATTCTGATGTTAAACTCATGTAAACTTTCAGGAAAAGATTAGACTTTTATTAAATTTAGTGCAACCATTTCACGTCATCGAAATAATGGCGCCCCCCCCCCATACCCCCCCCCCCCCATAGTCCATATGACATGTTTACATGCATACATATACTGTATATACTGTATAAGACATAATTTACGTCATATTAAGCCATACAAGTCTTAATACCCGGGATTCACTTTAAATTGCAGAACAGTGTTGAACTTTCTTCTCCGTCCAGTTGAAAGGTTTGTTTGACCTGTGGCCTCTACTAGACATGAATTTGTTTCCTTCAGCCTGAGGCTTATTCATTTCACTTTTGGTGTGAAAGTGCTTTTAAATTTACAAAAATATAACTTTTTATATTAAAAACAAACAAGCAAGACCAGCCCAGATGATAAAAAGCAATTCAAAGGTAACATAAAGCATTATTTTCCATAAAAAGTAACTAAGAAATGCAATTAGGTACTTTCTAGGGAGTAACACAATATTGTAATTCATTACTTTTAAAAGTAAGTTTTTTTTCCCAAAACTGCTGACAATGACGCCTAATGTGTGCCTGTGTTTATAGTCATAAACTCCATTGACAACTTGTACCTTTTATTAACATATAATGCATTGTTTACATGAGGAAGTTCAAGTATAATATCATTACTAGAGAAACTAGTCATTTACATACAGAATATTTACATGGTACTCTGGTTCATGTCCAAAACACCATAATAATGCCATTGTCCTTTTTGATACTTTGTTGTATGCAATATGTATAATGTGGTGTGAATAGTATTGGTGAGTCGATCTTTGGAAATTTGTGCACCATCATAGTGGGCTGAGGGTTTTCATTTTTGGGTTAACTATTCCTTTAATATTAATTCATCATTAATTGCATATTAGATTCCTAACTGTGTAAAGGGCAGCATGATAAAATACACATGCAATACAATGTAAACCTGGGTTAGTCCCTAATCACATGAGGAAATTGACAAAGGGCAAAATCCCAGTAAAGGATTTGAGTCTAATTATACAAATGTGTGTTTCTCTAGCAGTCATTTTAAACTTGTAGATATTGTATGATAGTTTGATTACTTTTTTTCAAACAAAAATTCAAAATTTTGGCGAGGGAAACATCCAGTGATCAATCCTAAGGCGACCTTTTAGCTTGATATTAATTTGGGCACATGACTGTGTGGTATTGCAACACTTAATTGCACTTCACATAGTTCTCTTTCATCATCTTGTGTTCGAGATCCACATATGGGAAGGGCATCCGTGCCTCACCTCTGCAGAAACATCCAATTGCTGGCTTGACAGACAGAAGTGCGCGTGCCCAATGGCAGGTAAGGAGCTGCCCCTTAACCGAGTGCATAAAACTCCTCCACGCGCTACCTTTCCTCAGTTGGCATTCGCTTCTCGCGATCTCTGCACTTACACAGCTTGGTTGGATTCACTCGTGTGTCTTCAGAAGGACATGTCGCCAGATCAGACCAGACGTGACAGTTTTTTTATTCAACCTTAGGTTAGTTGTGTTTCACATCCTGAGCCACCCAAGCTCTCTCCTGTCTTCAGGCTGCCCGCCTTTTTTCTTTATCTCACCTGCTCCCCTTTCCACCTCACCCACCACGTGTGGTCTGCTTTGTCAGTTTTACTAGTCCATCCCGCGCGGGATCTCTTGGGGTCTCAGAGGATGAGGAGGCCATCCCGCCCTGCATCCTTACCCCAGTCCATCCTCCCCCAAAGCATCCTTACCCCCTACTGTCCATGAACCGGCCTGCTTCCGGCGAAAGATGATCCTGGACTTGAACGAGGAGGCCAGCTGTATGGCCTCAACCATCCTCCTGACTGGCTGGCTCAGAAGAGGGATGTTTACGACAGGAAGCTGCTGGGACGGGATGTTTACGACAGGAAGCTGCTGGGACCCCCTCCCGGCCAGAGGAAACAACTCTTCCCAATCCTTCCAGCATGCACAAAGTACATGAAGCATTACTGGGGCAATCCACTCAACCTCAAACACGGTCTCACAGGCCTCGATGTAAAGGATATGGCATCTCTCGACATGGGTGATCCCCCTGTTATCAAGCCATCGATCGCCAGGGACCTTAATCCCGAAGTTGAGCTTGCCATACAAAATGGACCGTTTTTCTGCCTCAGTTCACCAGGCCACCTACAAGTCCTTGGCCTTGGCTGTCAGGGCACTTAATGTCTCCTCCCTCCTCTCTGCTAACCAGGCGGGGCTTTTGGACATCTTAGGACAACAGTTGAATAAGGGATCTCCTTTGCCAACCCTGTGGAAAGAGATCCTCATGGTTAACGACCTCATCCTCCGTAATGCCCTTCTGGCCGTCCAAGCCTGCGGGTGCTCCATTTGACTTTCTGTGGTGAGAGAGTGTGCGCTTTGGCTTAACTTGTTGGGCCTCCCTGACTGTGAGAAATGTGTATCACAGGATCCCTGGTAGAGCCCATCCAGTCAGAACCCATCGCATTGATGCAGTGACGACAAAAAGGAGGAGGAAGAGGTTTTAAAATTATGCCTTCCCCAGGAATGTGGCTCCATGCCAGGTGCCCCTTGCGTGTTTGCCTAACCCCCCTCCATGGCAGAGTAGCCCACCCTCTGCGAAGCCCTGGGGAAGAACGACTCCTGCCAAGGCAGTGGCCAGAAAAATCTAAAATCCTACCCTCACTCACTCAAAACGTAAGCGGCTGGCGTGATGTTCAGCCGATAAGGGCACTGAGTCTGTGTTCACAGGCTACAAGCTCTTCAGACTCGCTTCCTGTGAAAACACACACAAAACACATTAAAACAAATGAATCAAATGGATTTGTTTCAGAGAGAGAACATCTCTCTGCAGAGAAAGAATATCTCTCTGACCCCCTACATGTTGCCACTAGTCTGTCCACTAGATGGTGGCATTGCATCACAAATGTGTGAACCGGCCAAATTAGCAGCCCTAAGCAGTTCCCGGTTTGCGGACACTTGCGAATCATGTAACATCCTGGCTGTCTGTGTCAGCTCTTGACTGGGTGATTCGCACAATGACGAAGGGATACAAAATTCACTTTGCCAAAAGACCCCCGGGTTTCAACTGAGTTATCTCTTCTCATACGAAAGAGAGCTCGGCTCACATTCTGAAAGATGAAATTTCCTCCCTCCTCAAGAAGGGGGCAGTTTGAGTGGTTACCCCCGCAATTAAGCAGTCAGGGGTTTTACTCCCATTATTTCCTAGTTCCAAAGAAAGACGGTTCTCTCTGTTTTGAACAAACATTTGAGGAAATACAATTTCAGAATGTTAACAGATGGTTCTCTCTTATGTTCAGTAAATCAGAATGATTGGTTCACATCGATCGATCTCAGAGATGATTTTTTCCACATAAGCATTTATCCTCTGTTTCCAAGGTGTGTGCTACGAATTCACAGTCTTCTCTTTTGTGCTGGCTCTCAGTCCAAGGACATTCTGGCTGTGTGTGGAGGCGGGCCTAGCCCCGCTGAGAATAGTGGGTCTCAGGATCCTGACATATATAGACGATTGGCTGATTATAGCCAATTTAAGAGAGAAAGTGATGCAAAACACTGCCCATGTGCTCGCTCACATCTCAGCACTTGGTTTCAGAGTGAATGTAAGCAAGAGCAATTTCACTGCTTCCCAGAATATGATATTTCTGGGTCTGTAGCTGAATTCCATTACAATGCATGTGCATCTGACACAGAAGCACATTCTCTTTTTCATGAGTTGCCTCTCAGAAGACAGGGAAGGAGCAAGGGTACAGTATCGCACATGTCTCAGACTACAGGGTCTTATGGCTTTGGTTGTCCATGTCCTGCCTCTGGGCCTTCTGAGAATGAGGGCATTCATGAAGTGTGTTTTATCTCTTCATCTCAGCCCATTACGTGACCTCTGCCACGCTCATGCACAGCACTGCTGCGCCACTAGAGGAATGCAGAGTTTTACTCTCATGGTACCCCCTTGGGGCCATCAAGTTGCGGAAAGTTGACAGAAACGTCCTTAACAGGATGGTGGATACATCGATCTCTTCGCCTCATGCGAATAAAGCAATTTTCAAGTCAAGTCAAGTCACCTTTATTTACATATATAGTGCTTTTAACAATACAGATTGTGTCAAAGCAACTGTACAGCATTAATTAAGAAAATAGTGTCTCAAATAATGCAAAATGACAATAGTAAACACTAATTTTTCAGTTAAAGGCAGTTCATCATTGAATTCAGTGATGTCGTCATCATCCAGCTCAGTTCAGTTTAAATAGTATCTGTGCAATCAAGTCGACGATATCGCTGGAAATGAAGTGTTCCCAACTAAGGAAGCCAGAGGCAACAGCAGCAAGAAACCAAAACTCCATCTGTGACAGAATGGAGAAAAAACCTTTGGAGAACCAGGCTCAGTCGGGGGGCCAGTTCTCCTCTGGCCAGCCAAAACCAGCAGTTCAATTCCAGGCTCCAGCAAATTCACATTGTGCAGAGGACTCAACTGGTTCCTGTGGTCTTGTCCCAGTGGTCGTCTGAGACAAGGTCTTTACAGGGGATCTGTCTCTGGGGCTCTAGTTGTCCTGGTCGCCGCTGTCTTTCAGGGCTGTAGAGGTCCTCTCTAGGTGCTAATCCACCATCTGGTCTGGATACGTACTGGATCTGGTGGCTACGGTGACCTCGTAATAAGAGAGAAACAGACTAATATTAGCGTAGATGCCATTCTTCTAATGATGTAGCAAGTACATCAGGTGTTATGGGAAGTGTTCCCAGTTCTGGTTTACCTAATTAATACAGCCTAAAAATCCTTTAACGGATTTGGATATTAGAAGTGTATTAGTGTGTTATGTGTAAGCCAGGTTAAAGAGATGGGTCTTTAATCTAGATTTAAACTGCAAGAGTGTGTCTGCCTCCCGAAAACAATGTTAGGTAGGATATTCCAGAGTTTGGGCACTAAATAAGAAAAGGATCTGCCGCCCGCAGTTGATTTTGATATTCTAGGTATTATCAAATTGCCAGAGTTTTGAGAATGCAGTGGACGTGGAGGACTATAATGTAATAGGAGCTCGTTCAAATACTGAGGTGCTAAACCATTCAGGGCTTTTTGAGTAATTAGCATGATTTTAAAATCTATACGAGAATAGTCCTATGTTCTTCTTGCTATGGGACGAGGATGCCCACCTCAGCGTGGATGCACTGGCCCATCCATGGCCTAATGTGCTGCTCTATGCAATTCCTCAGCTCTGCCTAATATCTCCTCCTCCGGTCAGGGTGAAAGAACAGAGCCTGACTCTGATTTTGATAGCACCCAGGTGGCCCAAATCTCCATGGCTGACAGATAATTCCTCTTCTGTATGCCCAGCTGTAGCCCCGCCATTACACATGGACCTCTTGTCCCAAGTGAACGGGGAAATCTACCATCCTAACCCAGACAGGGTGGCCCTCTGAGCCTGGCCCATGAGAGGGCAAACTTAAACACATTGGGGATCCCCCTCACATGTTGTTGCTACTGTTCAGAATGCTAGAGCCTCTTCTACATGCTCCCTTTATGATTACAAGTGTTTGAGTTCGTTTAAACTTTTTTGAGGTGTTCACCCAATAAATACATTTTCTTGCATTATAATTTGACAGTTTCATCCTCTTTTTTTTTTGTCATTTGTGTGAAAAAAAGGTAATCATTACTTAAAAACATGAAATGAATAGTCACAATAACATGACTGATAAATAATATTTTCTATTTTGAGTATATGATTGATTCATTATGTGTATTTTAGACATGTTACAACCATCCCTGACATGTTACAACCGTTGTCACAGTGGAGAGACTGTATTAAAATCAATTTTGCATCCTGTACATATTTCATAAAACCACTTAAATACATTGTTTCAGCAGTTGACAGATTGAAGTTTATAATATAACAAATTGGTTATTCCAGTAAAAATGGTTTTTGATGTATTGCTAAAAATTGCAAAAAGTGTTACAACTGTCCCTGGTCTCCCCCTAAATCAGACTCTTATTTTTATAAATATAAACGATGCTGTGGTATGTATGTTGCTGTGCAAATGATTTAAAGGACAAATCTCTTTTCTTTATTGCCTGCAGGATCAGCTGTCGAATGTCAAATCCCTAAATGTGGTCTTGCATTGTAAATAAAATATAACTGAATAAATTAAACGTGTTAGCGTTACACAATAATGGATCAAAAGCAATATATTAGCACAATTGCAAATTTATTAATATTTTCAGTGAACAGATTAAATATACAAATACATTTACAATAAGATGGTTTTATTTTATCCAATGTCACTTTCAAAAAGAAGCATTCACTGAATCTTTATTTGTACCTGTACAAAAGTCAACCACAAATCAACAATGGTTTTATGGTCTGTGATTGTTGTAGTAAATCCCCATAACTGCATAACCATGGTCTTACTACAGCATAGTAAACCATATCTGAAAGGTGTTTGCATCATCATTTTGTGTTCATGAACTCTGTTGACTTTGAAACATTCCAATTACTCCAAAATTAAAACTAAATACACTTTATATTTCATGTTAAGAATTATTTTTATTAGGGTATGTACATGTATTTCCAAGGAAACGCTATAAACGGGGTCTTTCCTTAAGTATGGGCCTGTACAACGGTTTAAAAAAAAAAGAAAAATTCATGGCATGGTCATTTTGACGTCAAATATTAGTCGAGACTTCATCAAGATGCTGTAACATCATTATAAATTCTGTGTGTATGGCAATTTCATCCAGTGGCAATTGAAATTGTTTTAATGTATATGCAGGCCAGTATGTTTGACATTCAATTTACATCAAATCAGCGTCATGTTAAGGTTTTGACATCAGTTTTTACCGTTTTTTTTTTTTTTTTTTTTACCAGTTGCCCACTGGGTATCCCACAATGCCAAGAGCTCAACCTTCTGTTTCCAGTATGATGTTCATGATCAAGGTGTCAAAATCTAAGATGCTATTTAAAAAAAGCTAATGTACCAGTTATTTTTCAGAGATAACTGGTTACACATAACATGTAATGGTAATAATGGTAGTATGCGGTAGGCTAGTTTTCAATTCTGAACAGCACAAGTATATGTAACATCTAGGAACACAGTTATTTTTATAGATTTTTCGTCGGTTTAATTGAAATGATACGGCCAGTTTATTTAGCGACTACTAGATGGCGCTATATTTGTGTTTAATGTAAATGTTTAGGTGTCGTTTTTTTGTACAGGTGCATCATAATCTAAGAATTTACAGAAAGGTCACTTATTTCAGGAGCTTTTCCCTTTGTGTTCTACAGATAGAGTCTTAAATTAAGTCTTTGAGTAAAGTTTAATACATTCTCAAGTTGTGAAATACTGCTGTTGGAATGGAAATGAAAAGCAAAGCAAAAACTTTTTTTTTTGCAACTACATTTATTTTTATAAAAATACAAAACTTAAAAAGGAAAAAGTTTCCATAGGAAAGCAATACAGATGCAATCCCATCTCATTCATATCCATTTCAAATGCATTAGTGGCATACATTGCAGATCAATAATAATAATAATAATAATAATAATAATAATATTAACTTGCTAATCAAGTATAAAATGGAAATGGTCACTGAGGAGGAGGAAGTCTGTATGAGTCTGTGTGAAGGGCAAGATCTCATTTTCAAAGACTAAAAAGCAGCCATTTCATTAAATATTTTCACTCTCAATGCTCCACAACAGAACGTAGCATGAGCTTCTATTTAAATCTTCCTCCAACACACAGAAAACTGGACATACATTAAAACCTTCCTCATATCCTCCAGTCAAGTATCTGGCCTCATTTTACAAGTGTATAAAAAAAATAATAAAAAAAAAAAAAAACGGAAAAAAAAATTTAACGGCCACAGGACTGTGAGCGTTTCTGTGCGTCTTTCAGGTTTGAGCATTTAGAACTTATACAAACGGAGGGCAAACAGCTGCATTTAGAACAAATGTAGCTATTGTTATTCAACAGCACATATTTTGAAATGGTGGACCTCCAGACAGGGTTTGTGTGTGAATCACTGGAGAGCTATGATAAACCGCTGTCTGAATGAGAACTGGCTCTCGCTCTGGTAGTCAGCGTCGACGAGCATCACAGCACTTGAGTAGGGCACGGCTTGGCTGGCATGTCCAGTGTGCTCTCGCGTCCGCAGTGGGACGGCACGTTTCCGGTGCAGAGCTCCTCAGCAGGAAGAGGAATCCCCTGAGCACGGATCTGCTGCATACACTGCCTGCAATGAAAGATGAACTCAAGTCAGTCAAAACCTTTTTCCATTAGTCATTCTTTCAGTACAAGATTTTTAAATTAAAAATTATTTCTTAACATTTTAAATGTAATACAGTATTTTAAGAATAAGCACAACTGAACTCACACATTGACAAATTCAATGTTATTTACTGTATATTTAGAATATTTTGGTATTCTGTCTTTGTTTTAATTTTTAATCTATTTTTGTATTTTGTTTTCACGTTCATTTTTAATCTTTAATTTAAATTAAGTTTATTAGTGATTCTTGTTTTGTGTCATTTTCATGAGTTTTGTTGATCCTGCTTGTGTGACTTTATTATAGCTTATTATAGATTTTATTTCAGTTTTACTTTAATACATCAAGTTACACTTCATTTTTTGAGACTTTAACTATAAAAACCCTGAAATCAATTAAATAGTTATAATGGATTAAGTGTCAAACCGATTCATTCTTTGAGTTTGATATCAGTAAGTCTTTTTGACCAATTCATTGAACGGTCTGCTTTGACAAAAGCACTCAAACATTAAAAGAGCTGTTAAAGAAGCTGAAATGAATTAAAATGTGTTCCCAAATCCTACTTACCAGGCTGTGCGGGACATGATGTAATGGATATCTGGTTTCTGGAAGCCATTAAAAGTGGAAGAAGCAGCTACAGTGTAGGCACCCATGTTCTCAAACAGCAGCCATTCGCCCATCTGCATGTCAGGCAGGCTGCACTGCTCCACAATGCGGTCCAGCCCATCACAGGTCGGGCCCCAAATACTGCATGGGTACATGCGCTCGTCAGGCTTGGGTTTCTGTAAGAGATCATGGGTTACAGGTTGGTCTCAGGGAAGAAACTCCATCGAACACAAACAGGGATCTGATGGACTCATCTCCGTACCTTGTGCAGAGTTGGCAGGACATGCGCGTGATCGTACAGAATGCAGTTGAAGGAACCATAAACACCATCGTTCACGTAGTACATCAGGGTTCGGTCACTGGCCCCATCCTCTTCTTCTGTTAAAATTAACAAGAAATTAAGTCAGTTAAATCAAATCATTTTTAGATAACGCTTTACACGCTACAGATGGCTTCAAAGCAGTGTGTAAACAGGACAGTAACAGTGCCGTTAAGTTGATAATATTATATAGTCCTCTGATTTAAAGTCTGAGAATACACATTTGAAGAGCATTAGAAACAAACATGGTTTTGAATGTTTGCTTTTACCGTCTGAGGACGATTGCTCCTTCATGATGACCTTTTTGGCAATGATGTTGACCGCCAGCGTGTAAGCAGATGCTACATAATAGCGGCCAGGTTCAGCAATGATCCTCACGCCGCAGTCAACAGGGAAATACTTATCAAGTGCAGGGTTAATCACAGCAGCGATCTGCCAACCAAATAAAAAACAAGTTAAGTTTAGCCTCACCTAAATATCTTTGGTCACTTGAAGTTGGCGATTAAAAATAAATACCTCTTCAAATTTCAGTTTGGTGTCATCGGAGCCTGGAAAGCCTCCGCCAATATCAAGCAGGGTCATGTTATATCCCAGCTCCGCCTGGTGGACAACAACATTTTCAAGATAAGTATATTCTAAAAATGAATGCATTTTTAATTTTTATAGTATAAGGCCACTCACCCCCACGTCAAAAACATAGCGTGCGTCTGTGATTGCCTGGCTGTACGTCTCAGGATCAGTGCAGCCGCTGCCCACATGGAAACTGACTCCAATCACGTCCAGCCCGAGCTCCTTCGCCCGCTCCAGCAACAGCCGGCAGCTCTTTAACGTGGCGCCAAACTTCACACTTAGCCTGCACACGGCCTTGGAGTCGTCTGTGGCTATACGGAGAACCAGTCTGCAGAAACAGAAAATGCGTTTAATTGACAGGAAAATCTTTAATGCACAAAATAATATTTTGTTTATATATAGTTTACACTTGTTTAAAACAGATACTTTTCAAATAATAGTTATTCTAGCAAAATGTGTATACACAAATATAACTGCAGTAATTATTCTACTTGTTTTATTCACTATTGTCAATTTAAATGGTTTGATATCACATAAACAGGTAATAATCATCCATATGGGTCGACCACTATATAAATTGAGACCCGTTTTCTAGAAGTTACTCACTTGGCTTTGTCATGGCATCGTGCCACCTTCATGAGCTCCACATCACTGTCAAATGTCATCATCTGCACTCCATGAGCAGAGGCGTATTTGATCTGAGACACCTGCTTGCAGGGATTGGCGTAGATTATCCTGCTTGGCTCGACACCCACAGACTGCACGATCTGGATCTCGGTCTAGCAGAGGAGACGAGGATTAGAGGTCGGGTTAATACAGGATTCACGCTGCTAAACATTCTTGCTGCTGTTATGTGCTCATTGAGACACATGGAGGTCAAATTCGTGATTCAAGGAACTTTAATGAAAGATCTCCCACATACCTTGCTCGCACAGTCGAACCCGGCTCCCAGAGACGCCAGGGTCGTGACGACAGCCCTGCTGTCATTGCACTTCACTGCATAGAACGGTGTGACACGGGGCAAAACACGCAACCAACGGAGGTGCTTCTTCAGGACGTCACCCAGGTCGGCTACATAGAAGGCATCTTTGTCATCCTAAAAGAAGAGATGTGATCAGAACGGTGGATGGCATATGCAGACCCATTGAGGGAAAATTATGATATCAATCGCAAAATCTAAATTTACACAAAATAAAAAGCATGTAGGTATGAAAAAAATGTTCACTTACTGACAGTGAGGACTCGTTGATCTTCTGCTCCACGATATCACGTGCACAGAATCCCTCCTCCAGGAAGGCGAAGTCAAAGTCTGATCCAGTCACAGAGGTCATGGTGTTCGTTCAAGATTTGAAACTGTTGAAGAAAGTGACGGGAGTGTTATTAAACATCACCTCAAAGATAAACTCCACTCAGTGGCTGTTCGAGACAAGGAAAGACTTTCTGTCTGTGCATGCAAAGTAGCACCTTATCTTTGCATCAGTGAGAGATTAGAAACCGTACGAAAGCAACACACTGACAGCAATCACAGGGAACTGCAGCTACTGTGCATTACACATGCTACAAATCACTGTTAAGAGAGATACTATTATAGCCATTACATTTATTTAGTTCGTTTTATTTTTGTTTTCCACTGTCGTTTTAAATTTGAGTTGTTTTTATAATTTGCGTTAGTTTTAAATATCTATTACTTTACATTTCGGTTTTATTTCGAGTAACAAGTTTTTTTGGGGGGCTAACTTTAATAATATAAGCACTCACACTCACTTTTTAAACAGCGACAAAGTGACAAAGTGTCAGTGACAAAGAGCTGAAATCGCTAATATTGCAGATCTAAACATTACTTAAAACACTTACAATCAAAAAGGATTTTATTTTTACAAAATTCTGTAGAATAATAACTCACACTGGTAAAACTTTAATTTAAAAGGTATAAAATAAGACCGATCCTAAAGGGGTTTGAGTTTCCATCTCACTTTACTGGATGCTCTCAAAGACTCACCAGATGAACGGAAGATGTGCTAACAGCTGTCGGACAGCCAAGGAGGTTCACCAGTGAAGTTGAATCCTTTCAGATAAGCCTCGAGGCCAGGGCCAGTGTGTACTTCTCCCAAGCAAGAATCCTGCAAGGATTAAAATGACAAGACGTTATTACGTCGACCCCTTTACAGCATAAAGTACAGGCAGCAAATCAGTCAAATATACATTGCAATAGTGTAAATTATGTTCATAGTTCTGCCTATAGTGTACATACACTTTCACATAATCCAGCTGTATAGTATGTTCATAGTACACCTATCTCTTTATCATGCTGATAGTATTTAAAATCTGTAAATTATGTCCATAATACTTATCTGTATAGTTATTGTACATATTGTAGACCTTGTATATTCTGTACTTACTGCTTATTGCACTTCTGGTTAGATGCTAACTGCATTTCGTTGCCTTGTACCTTACACGTGCAGTGACAATAAAGTTGAATCTAATCTAATCTAATAAAGTTCCTGTTAACTCCCATTGTGTGTAAACTTCCGTTGCACGTAGTTACGACACACAAGCTGTTGTTTGTCGTAACAGCCCATTACGTGTAAAATTGGGAAATTGTTTCCCAATGAAGTTGGCACCCGCACACATTTTTGGACACATATGACGCCGAGCAGCAGTTTAGCAAAGATGGTGAAATAAGTCCCTCCCCTGCGAAGAGCGCTTCAACAGTTACCCAATAAGGAAAAGCCCTGCTTGGACAAACTATGACAGGCATCTCTGTCAGCCAATCGCGTTGGCTTCTGCTTTCAACTCAGCCAATAGAAAGCGCTCATTCAGGCTAACGTTAGTGAGGCTCCGCAGCGTGACTCCTGACGGACTTCATTCATTGATCTTAAAAATAACTGATAGTGTTAACCAACGAATCGAGTAAACATTTCACAAACTCCACGTTTGTCAACAAAGCTGGCTCCAACAATTAAGGTCTTTATTACATCACTTAAAGTCGAAGTTAAATCCGCGCAGGAAACGGTGACACAGCGGCCACGTTGACTCCGAGGCCACAGCGTCATAACATACGACGCAACTAAACGAGCCACGCGCATTAACATTAAACTGGTTCGAAAAACACTTCTAGCGGATTTACCAGACGCTGATCGGCTAGTTACTTCATTTTTGATTAGATTATACTGAAAGCTTATCCCGAGGTAACGGATGAGGCCTTGATTTCGCACAGTAATATCGCGTAACTTACCTTAAAACGCATTTACAAAGAGTTTTCCCATTAGACCAGAGTGCTGGAAATGAAGAAAGTCGGTGTTGACCCACACACGAGCAGCTCTGGCGATCTGACTTACGAGCGGAGTGAAGACCAGCGAGAAGCGCGGCGCTTTATATAGTGAGGTGGTTCCGTTACCAGGGTGACGCGCCAGCTGAAACCGGCTTCTTCTGAGCGCGCGAACCGGTTTGTTCTTGTTAGCGGTTCGCGCGTGAGCGTTTGAAGGAGTGACGAAAGAAGAGATTTCCGGCGTCAACCGATATAAGATTAATAATAATTATGATAATGATACAAAACCCTGTAATGAACAACGGTCTTAACCACCTAAAATATAACAGCTTTCCTAAGCATTTATAAACTAATGAGGAGTGTGAATATATAAACACACACACACTTTATTATTCGCTATGTGGTTGAAATTTGTAATATTAGAATGTGACAGAACTGTAAAATAGAGAAATAGTGTGTTTTTTCCCCTAAACGTAAACTTCCTGAATTAAAAAAATATATAAAATAATAAAGTTCAAAACTTTAAAGTTTTCTTGTTTTTACACAAGTCTTAAAATATCTTGGGCGAACTATAAAATGAGAATGATTTTTACATATCAGTGTTATTTATTTATTTATTTAAAACTATTGGAAATCGTTTTTAGTAATTAAAATGAAAGCTAAAATAAATGGTAAATATTAAATGAAGAGACAAAAGCACATAACAATTTAAATTAAAGCTATAATAATAGTATACAAATAATACAATACACATCTAATATTTATTTTGAGGAAAAAACAAGCGGTTACATTACAGTTACATTTTCAGTTCATTATTCAGATTTTTTTTTATTAAATGAAAGTTTTAGGATTGGGCCAGTGTGGATGATGATGTCATGCGCAGCACAGTTTCTGTGCCTTTGTAATTTTTCCTTCCTTGTAATTGGGTCATCTGGTTCCAGTTAGAGCTCACTTTCACCACAGCAGCTCTGAGATGCCAGAATAGATGTTTCCTCACCTTTTGCACAAGCGTCCACTTCCGTCTTTTATCTTTGCTCTGCACACTTTGTTGTCATCCTGCCAGATGTGATGAAACTAGGAGTGGACACTACACACATCAGTCCCAAAACTCCCCATAATCAAAGGAGTGGACTGATTATGGTTATATCCTGTGCACCTGGTGCTGGAAACAAGTTCATTTTCCACTCTTCTATTTATATATATATAGCCTATATAAAAAAACACAATAGGAAAATATGTTCCATTAAGACTGCATTAAATGTGCTGTAGACTTCACAGAAGCTGAGACATATCAGCTGCCATCCCCTCTCTAACATTATAATAGAGTCATTTCATGGTAATTTTATCTTAACAGCCGTTATCTATCAGACAACTGTTATCTTTGCATGTAGTGAACGGTTCATTTCATTTCTTTATAGTCCTTCAGTTGGCTACTACTGACCAATGAAATTATCTTTACTACCGCATTTCACCGCAATTAGCATAAACCTGAGTCAAATAAATTCAGCTAGAGCCCGGGTCGTAACATTGGTAATTATCTCCACATATGCAAATATAAGTCTCATGCTCTGTGAATCTACAGGTTTAATATTCTTAGAGTAGTGCTTCTGTCTTGAAAAGTCACTGTTTGTAAAATCTTAGCATATAGAAGTTGTTAGAGCAATTAACACACACTTTTTATTTGATCTTTTTGAAATGCATGTGGCCAACGCTAGTCCACCGGAATAACTGTTCTAATCAGTTAATGAAAATTGTTTGTGAATGTATACAGAATTGCACTTAAGTTAGAAATGTAAGAGACATTTCCATCAATATTCTCACACACTCGCTGTGGCTTTTGCCCTGATCTCGAGAAACTCTATGATCCATGACGACTACATTGCTGCGGTCGGGAATACGTTTCCCAGATGCAAATGAACCCGGAGTTTTTCTAATTCATCATCTTGCAGAATCCAGACAGACCTTTCCAGAGCTCTGATTTTTCCTTCAGAGGTCAACGAGACCATGAGGTCATTGTTTATGACTATCCTCAAACACCACAAGCCACATCACTTTTTTCATGAACGCAATAATATTTAATGGGTAAGAAGGTTCCTATGTCAGTTTTTCCCCTTCCTTTACTATTTTAAGGCTCCATACAACACTTTCAATGTGGCAACATTTTCCACCCTTATCAAGATGTTGAGATGTCAGCTGGATTTCTTAATCTGTCAATCATGCATTTTTCTCAGAATGCATAGAGAGGCATCATGGAAATGAATTAAGGTGCACAGTAGCATCTATGCATTCGTGTTTCCGAAATAAGATATACATGACATACAGGCTATTCTACCTTGTTAGGTGTACAGTACACACAGTCTTGAACTTATGACCTCAGAAGCTTTATTTCTAGCGACACGGATAGTTTCGAACCTAAGCAGTTTGAAGGATGTGCCTTATTTCATCAAACCCAAACAGTTGACATAAACACTGAGAACATGAGGGGTAAATAATTGGGTAAGTGAGTTTTTGTTTCACGTATCAATATAATCATGGATAGAAACATCTCAAGAGTCCTCAAACATCATGTAACAAAACAAAATCTTCAGACAATGGTAGTTTTGGTAAAATATCTGTTATATATAGTAAGCAGTCATCTAGCAAACACTTACCCACATGCCGAAAACTTGAATTTTGGGATATCACACAAAAAAAATGCTGGATACACTTAAAAACACGCTCAATTAAGGCAGCATTTTTTTTTTAATTTAATAAAAAACATGCATAAACTAGAATGGAAACACATTTACCTAATACACATGCAACCCAAACACTGTTTGAATCATTTTGAAAAGCCTGAGCCAAAAACTATTTGGTATAATCACCTCCCAGAACTGTCCCAAACATCACGTACCCGAATGCAAGATAACACGATAACTTCTACGTGCTCTGAGGCACTGGTCATTTATTAAGTAGAGTCACAAGCTTTACTGGCTGCAACTATTTAATATTTCATTATTGATACTTTGTGCAATGGACCAAACAGGATGGAAAACACAAATGCAAAATTAATGTTTTACATTTTTGCACAACTTTATGTTCTCTGGACCAAACAGGATGGAAAACACAAATGTTTTACATTTTTGCACAACTTTTGATGAAAACTTAGCTCGTGACAAGCTCTTGTGCCCCTAAAGATACCATTTTGTGCATAATGTGTGTGGGGTGACAGTGATTAGAGGAAGAAGGTTTCTATGTCACAGCCATCAGTAACGGTCACCTATAAGCCTGCTTTATTTACCAGGACTCAGCAGGTCACTGTTTTTCAAAGACAGCATCTGTGATGGATACAGACCTAAGAGCATTTAGACACATTATGTGTGTCACCATGAATGACACATTCATACACACACACACACACAGGCCCACAAACAGAAATCTTACCTGTTTCATTCATGTATAATTGACAAATATGCATCATATTAGGTTGATTAGATTTTCAAAACTATTAAAAATAAATAAATCTAAATTCAATTTAAACAAAAAAAATATAAAACATAACTCTAATTAAACAAAAAAAATTTTATACAGTTCTTTTATTTTTACATTTTGTAACTTGTCTTGTAAAAAAAATCCATAAGTTCATGAAAAAATAAAAATACTATGGAAGTCAATGGCTACTGGTTACCAACATTCTTCCAAATATCTTCCTTTGTATTCAGTAGAAGAAAGACATGTATTTGGAACAACATGAGGATGTGTAGATGATGACAAAATTGTTGTTTTTGGGTGAACTATTTTTTTTATTTCACCTTTATTTATATAGCGCTTTTAACAATACAGATTGTAAAAAAGCAACTGTACAGCATTAATTAGGAAAATAGTGTGTGTCAATAATGCAAAATGACAATAGTAAACACTAATTTTTCAGTTCAAGGCAGTTCATCATATGAATGACTTTGAATTATGGTTCATGGTTAAAGGAAATGTCCGCAAGCCTAACAGAAAATATACTGTTAATTTTTCTTACAGTGCAGTGTGTTATTCTCACATCCTAATGTATTTTTAACCCAAGGGGCAATATAGGTGTAATGTCAGCACAGGTCACGTTGCAGTTTAATCCTCACACAGGATGTGTGAACCTGGGTGAAGAGATTCTGTCCTCTTTGAGCCAGCAGAGTCTGGATTAAACTTGTTCTTGATCCTGTTACGACTCACACATAAACAATGTGTAAAGTGCTTTAAGAGCATGCTCACTCTTTATGCATGTGATGACTGTTACCTAAAACATTTACATGATTCATCTGGCAGGCTATAGCATGACTTATAGTATATTCAAACTTTACACTTTATTAAGTGCGTTCTCTAGAAACTGGAACATGACCTCCGCATTGCTTTAAGCTGCAGAAACTCATACGAGTTTCCAGACAGGCAGCATCAGATCATGACGCACTTACAGGTAGGTATAGTCTCAAATCAAATGGAAATGGTGTAAGACAGCACTGAAGGATCAAATCTTTTTTTATTATTATTTATCAAGATGAAAAAATGTTTTAATCTTTGTGCTGTGCTAGAAATATTAATTTACCTAATGTGGTGTTCCCTGTCAAAAATCAGTGCTTGTAAATCTCTCATTATGCTTATATTACCACCAAATAATGGATTCAATCATTTTATTAACTTGTTTTCTTTCAGTTAGCTCAGATTTATTTTTGGAACTGGTTAGTCGTTAGCCTCACTGATCTGAGCTTACGAACCTTATCTGTGGATCATTTTGTCAGTTCATTCAAAAAATGAGGCGTATAAGCTCAGATCAGTGAGGCTTACATCCAACCCGTTCCAAAAGGAAATATAAACCTGTGCTAATTGAAAGAAAACAATTTAATTAAATGGTTGAATCCAATATTAATAACAGATCACAATGAAGCATTTATAAACAGTCATATTTGAATCTGAACACTGCAAGAAAACACTTTGAACAAAAAGCTGAAAAAAAGTCTACATTTTATTCCATAACGTTACAGTTTTGATGCTGTTTCATGTCAGTTGATTATGTTAGATTACATGTGTTAGTATCTGTTGTTTCTTTTTCTTCTTCACTTGTGTTTTTTTGGAAATTCTGTACAGAAGATGTGTACTAGCGCCCTCTACTGTATAACAATAAAAACACGGATTCTAGGAGCACAAGTATAGCTCAAATATATTTAGACATTTTGTAAGTATAAGTCAAGTATACTTAAATGTAATTTTAAGTATATTTCTGAAAAGTACATAAAGCCCATTTCTGAGAAGTACATAAATAGTAAACTAAAAGCATACTTTCCTATTTTTAGTTTAAAAGAAGTATACTAACAGCACACTTGATAAACTTATTTTTCATAAGGGTAATGCGATAACATTAGTGTTTTAGGGGAAAAAGAAAATAAGAATGACCGGAACACAACATGAGGGTTAGATGACTTTAGAATATGGAGCAGGGCAAATACAGTTTTTAATTCCGTAGGTGCTAAAAAGAATTAATCAGAAGTATGCATTGTGAAATTTCTTGATATGAAATTTCTTTCTATGAATCAATGATTATACAACAACAGGTCACAAATTAATTTGAGCCCATGAAATTAGGAAACTTCTAGGGAACTTGATATAATTGTGCGTCCAGCACATGGGATGGTCTAATTACTGTACAGACGTTACAAAAAACACAATTCTATTTTCAAATGTGTTCTGTATTTCTCATGAAACATCAAACTTTCTTAAGAGGAAACTTTATTGGCAGCAGAATCACGAAGTTATGTAATAGGTGTGCATGGATGCGTGCAGACATGTAGTATGGTGTAAGCTGAATAATGAGTCATTATTCACTCAGTGCTGAAATTACAGGTCAAGTGACACAAATCCACTGATTCCTAACATCCCTCAAATCTTCTGGCCCACATCCGCTACTGATCAAAGGCTTTCAGTTGGTAAAATGTTTTCGAAAGAAGTCTCTTTCGAAGGCTGGATTTATTAGATCAATGAAATATTAAAATTTTAAATAATTGTTGTAAAATGTGATTTTTTCCTGTGATGCGCAGCTGAATTTTCAGCATCATTACTCCAGTCTTCAGTGTCACATGATCCTTCAGAAATCATTCTAATATGATGATTTGCTGCTCAAAAAAAAAACATTTATGATTTATGTTGAAAAAATTCTGTCAAACAGTATTTCTATTTATTTATTTTTTTGAAAACTGATACATTTTTTGTAAATATATATATGATTTTTTGATGGATAGAAAGTTAAAAATTTTTTTGATGGATAGAACAATGATGTAATTTTTTATACATATAAAGACATAATTTACAATACATAGTAGTCATGTTTTACATTGGAGGGAATCTAGACACAAACTGCTTCACACTGGTTTGTTCAGACCTCTTCTTTCTTTCTTTCTGTAAAATATTTCAAGGTCATATCAGGATGTATGGAGGACGTTGTCATTTGGCTTGAAGTTGCCCTCAAATGAGCTTTACTGAGCAGTGCAAATACTTTTAATTGCGATGGTAATACTCACGTATTAAAATGAATGGCACAGACTAGGATGTTTAAACATCAAAACCCAGGCTTTTTGATGTATCATGTATTTGGTGTGGATGAATACTGGATGAATAGTTTTGCATATGTACCACTTGTGACAAAACAGTGATTAAAAACTGTATTGCGTTTGATATGATTTAAAGCTCTTCTGGAGCTCTGGAGGTGTGTGTTTAAGAAAACTATTATATAATGTCTACTGTTTATCTTTTCTTTTAAGAAGTAGAAGAAAATAATTTAACAAATAAACCACTATTTTGGCTATTCTAAGATGATTCCACTTTTGCTCTGTTTAATGAGTTAAAAGCGTAATGACTTTAACAATCAGTGTTATTAAGTTTAAGAGAAAAGAAGTGGATGGATTTGCACGGCTTTTTTCTCTGTTACATCATGTCTCATCTCAAGAGGTTTGTGACCACAATCTTCTGCGGTCGTTTTTAAGCCCCAGTTCAAGACAAAATGCATTAGATTACACATTCCCCTGCTTTTGATCTTTCTCGGCTATGGCTTTAGCAGGTGAAAGTGGACTGCAAAGTATAGGCCATTTATTTCAGACTTTTGCAACAAAGAGATGGCGCTGATCTCAATAAATGTCATTTATGAGCTGCTGAGATTGTGATGCTGTCAGGTGCCTTCGTTACTACACACACAGGCAGGACGAGAGCCAAGACCCGGTGTATAGTGAGATCTCTCGGTTTCTCGAGTCAGCACATTTCTCTCTTCAGTTCCTCCCGCAGAACACCAGGCAGACAAAAGAGGGAGATCAGAAGGAAAGCGCAAACGAGAGCAGGATCAAAAGAGGATAAACGAGGCCAGATGGTGTGCAAAGAAGAGAAGTCAAAGGGAGGCTCGCCACGACTGAGACAACTTTTTTACACACATGAAAGAACAATGTTGGCGCTGCCAGAGTTGGGCTCATGCCCTTTTGAAAAAGAAGTGTGCTTAACTCTATGTGCACTTGTAGTGTACTTCAAATATATAGTATATTTTTAAAAACTGTACTTGCAGATAATGTAACAGCAATGAAAAAAGGCCACTTAAGTGTTCTTTCATGACTGTTTCTAAACACGCTTGTGCACTTTCTAATAATAAATAATCTTTTGTGATGTTTTAAAGTGCACTTATTTTGAAGTGTTAATATTACAATTAAAGTAAATGCAAACTTTTGAATGGGGTTATTTTAATAATTTCAGGGCTAAATGTAAACAACTTATATCTTACTCAGGACAGTACTAAACAAAAAAATAACATGCCTTTTATATGATCTCACTTATTTGTTAAAATTATTCACATTTTCACAGATTCCGCAAAGGGTTCCCAAACTTTCGCATGCCACTGAACTAAATTACATTTTCAGTATAAATGTGATTATAAATATATTTAAATACATGACATACAAGTTTAAATAGAAATGACATTATAGTACAGGCTATTTTAGTTTACCATAAATGCTTGTCAGTACATTCAGCAGTTCACTTTAACCAGATCTGAAAGAGAATAGTAGTAGATATGAAATTACATATGAAGTTGTACCAAAGTCCAAAGTCAAAAAAAGAGGCATTCTTAAGTTCAATGGTTGTATATAAATTACAATAAATTTGTATTTTTCTTAACAGTTCCAGATTAGGATTCTTCATCTTGTAACAGTAGGAAAAAAAATGGACAAAGTGAACTCTTCACAGTGTTAAAAGGAAAATGTGATACAATTCTTTGATGTTTTTGTGACATGACATAAACCAAAGTAAAAAAAAAAAAAAAAAAAAAAGAAAAAAATGGGAATAAAGAGGCCAAAAATGGTTAGCTGTGTTCATATTGGATATGGTCTTTATAATAAACTATCTTTATACTTTTTATGAATGTGGGAAAATAAATGTATGATAAATATTAAAACAAAATTTAAGGTTTGAACCAAACCATAAATATAATAAAAACAGTATTTTTTTTTCTTTTCAGTTGGTATAAAGTTTTTTTTTTTTGTGCATGCATTGATTGGATCGTTAAAAATGGGCATTATATACAAGCATGAAACTGGCTAGGTCTTTGAAGGTGACATTATAGCTAATCATTACATTTTCATGAAAGATTGCAAAGATAAATATATTTTCTTTGAAATTAAGTGTACTGAAAAATGCCTCACAACAAGACCAGGAGCATGTATTAAGAAAGTAAACAGGGTGAGCTTTGATTTCATGTGGCTAGTGTTCTCTGGCATCGCTTGATCTGTCTGCACACAAACTACAACAAATATGAGACGATGTGTGATGAAGTGGAGAGACGTGCACCTCCTTTTCCTAGAAATTCCCAGCTTCCCTCTGGACTCTCCAGCGCTGAGCCTGTAAATCCCAGTGTGGCCCTCAGACGGTCCCGGGCTCAGACAGTGACATGTAGAGGGGCGGCTTTTTGACCCGGATCGCTGAGGGGGGATTACTCTGAATAAGCACACCCTCTTTTGTCTGGCTGTGTGAAACCAAGCAAAATTCTTCTCTTCTTTCATATCATCCACTGCACACACACACACAAATTACTCTGATGTAAAGGTAAAACATTAATTTTGGTAATATTTTTTGGAAAACATTGAGCTCACATATAGTTTTCCCAGAATTTGTCTGAACACTTAACCTGGATGGCTTCATTTTATTTCACATTTTGTTATATTGCAGACTAAGGCCTGTTCACACCAAGACAAATATTTGGCGCAAAAAGTTTGATGTTAATTGAATCATTTATTTTTTCTTTTGCATGCCTTTTTTTTTTTTTTTTTGCCATTGCACTGTGGAGAAAGCTGGCCAACCTATAGAGTGCTGCAGGGATGACATATTTTTATAAGCCAAAACACAGAAAGGTCAGATTCCATTGTCCTGAAATCAATGGATTTTTTGAATGGGTTTTTGGTTAAATGCCTAAAATAAGGTGAACACAAGTTCAAGATATTTTCATGTTTTAATCTATTACATAATACATCAGTAATACCCTAAAAAAAGTTTTACTTGTCTTAAAAAAGGCTGTTGCTAAAAAGTGTCTAAATGGGACTACAGAGGTTGTCACGACATTAAACATCACAAAACCAAACAAATGAGATCTTCTCACTTTTAAATGTTTTTAAGACGGGGGAAATGTTTTTAAAGGAAGAAATGACAGAAGATTAATGGTGGTGATGATGGAGTCATGTGATCATGGTGTGGCTTGTTTATAGTCTACATTTAGATTTTTATTTCTGGCGAATGCATGTAGACTTAAAATTCCATACTTTTTTTTTTTTCTTTTTTCAAGGGAATCAGGGTGAAGCTAATATCACTTTTCACTCAATATGGTATAATGACAAAGAAAAAAACAACAAAAAAACCCCCACACATTTAGAAAAATGTAGCATTGCCTCAGTGTCTCAGCAATGGATGCTCTGCAGTGAATGGGTGCCGTCAGACTGATAGTCCAAACAGCTGATAAACACAGCTGGAGAAGCAAAATGTTGCATGTTGGTAGGAAATAAATCCCTCATTAAGACATTTCAAGAGTCCATAATCCATAATAACTCTTCCTCCAATGAAAAAGACATCTTGTCTAAATCAGGAGAGAAATATGTACAGATGAATGAAGTTGAAAACATCTTGTGGATTATTGTGATGTTTTTAGCAGCCGTTTAGACTCTCATTCTGACGGCACCCATTCACTGCAGAGGATCCATTGGTGAGGAAGTGATGCAATGCTACATTTCTCCAAATCTGATGAAGAAACAAACTCATCTACATCTTGGTCAACATGTTCCACTAATACAGACCTTCTTCATTACTCCTATTACAAACCTAACAAACTGTTTTTGTCAAATGTTTTGCTTGGAAAAGTGTTCTTGTGCTTTTCTTTACAATAAATGACACTTTGTTTGATATTCTGAATATCAATTAAATGAAATTGGTACATTTCACATGTCCAACTGTGTATTTCTTTTGCACGAGGGAAGTTTTTACAGGACCGGAAAATCTGAGTGTCATTCTGTCATTGCATTAGCTCTTTATAAAGTCTTACAGGACATACAACTCTATTGATTACCCTAGAAGCATGTTTTGGCAGGACTTAGATATCCTAGGAACTACTAAAAGTCCAGAGTTTTGTGACCTTAGAGAGTGTAATAGATTATAGGGCACAAGAAGATCAGTTAAATATACAGGAACTAAACCATTTAGTGCCTTAAAAGGTCATTTTGAAATCAATACGGAACTTAATAGGTAACCAGTGTAGAGATGATAAAATTGGTGTAATATGATCATTTTTTTTAACCTGGTAAGAACTCCAGCAGCTGCATTTTGGACTAACTGTAGCTTGTTTATTGACGATGCAGGACAACCAGCTAGTACTGCATTACAGTAATCTAGTCGAGAGGTCATGAATGCATGAACTAGCTTTTCTGCATCAGAAACAGATAACACGTTGTGTAGCTTAGCAATGTTTCTGAGGTTAAGGAAGGCTGTTTTTGAAACATATGAAATATGATTTTCAAAAAAATAAGCTGCTGTCTAATATAACACCCAGGTCTTTCACTGCAAATAATGACATAACAGTACATCCTTCAAGTTGTAAACTGCATTCCAAAAGATTACGTGTGAGGTTTTTGGTCCAATAAGTAATACCTCAGTCTCATCTGAATTTAATAGCAGAAAATTACTGGTCATCCAATGTTTTATATCTTTAACAGAATTTGCAACTTGGATAGTTTAGAAATTTCATCTGGTGAAATATATAACTGAGCATCACTGGCATAGCAGTGGAAACTAATTCAATGTTTTCTAATAATGTTGCCAAGTGGCACCATGTATATTGAAAATAACAAAGGCCCAACACGGATCCTTGCGGCACCCCATAATTTGCTGCTGTTAACTCAGATTTTTCACCATTTAAGTAGACAACATGGTAACGGTCTGCTAAGTATGATCTAAAACACTGTAATGCCTGTCCCTGAATTTTATAAAAGGAGCTCAACACTGTTTAGTGGCAAATTATGGCCTTTAGTTGTGTCTATATTCAGAATGTATATAGTATGATTTCATTTACCTGATTGCTAAAATAAGGTAATTAGAACAAACTCTGTCAACACATTGTCTGGATGAGAATATTTTGGCTAATGTAAGCATGTGGTTTCCTCACTGATGATGTCATCATGCTCTTAAAACAGACACGCTGAAGCATTTTCTTAGGGGAAGTAGAAATAGTGCATATCTAAGCCTCTTCTAATATTTCTTGATGAAAACCTCATGTGCTCTGTTTTTTAGGAACTGACGAGGGAAAGACGAACTGAAACGATGCAATTTTAGTATCGTTGAACTACTATTATATTATCCATTAATATTTTAAATTAATTTTTTTTTTCATTATTTTTTTATTTTTTAGTAATTTTTTTGTGTATTTTTGTTATTATTATTAGTTCATACGTTTTAAAATTTTGGTTTTAGTTACTTTAGTATATTAAGTAATAACTAAATGAAATTTTTAAACAAAAAAAAATATATAGTTAACATTTATTCGATTTTATGTAACAAGTTATTTTCAAGTAATGTAATTATGCCTGTCCCTCCAGGTACGCCACAGAAGTGTTATTTTAGCATCAGTGAAATTGTATCATAGTTTTTTTTTATATATAGTTTTCTATAATTTTTTATATATTTTTTAGATTTTAATTAAAGTTTTAGTAAAATTTTTGTGTTTTTGTACTATTAACTTTTTATATATAGTTTATATATATTTTTATTTCAGTTATAGTTTTTGTTATTTTAGTACATCAAGTTAAACTAAATGAAAATGAGAACTGATGGTTTGGTAGCTATCTGAAATAAAATATTTTATTTTAGTTGCATTTTATTTTAAGTAAGGGCATTTCTATGGTTTTAGTTTTAGTTAACTATAATAACCCTGCCCCAAAGATGAAAATACCCATCGCTACAACAGCAGCAAGATGTTTGTGTGATCTGATATCAAGGTTTATCAGAGGAAATCTGACTCTGAGGGCAGGAGGAAGTGACTATAAACAAATCACACATCAGATGGCCAATCTTGTGCTTTCACTTCTCAAAATTTCTCTCAGCATTTAAATATCAGCAGCAGCATTTTCCATTAAATCAGAGGTTACTTGAAAGTCTAGAAAAAGTGGTGAATATCTGACTTTTAATTGTCTAAATCATAGTTTACTGAGGGTACTAGTTTACATAATGTGAGGTTAGTCAAAATCAAGAGAATGGAAACATCAGAGGAAGGAGTGTGTCTGTTACATGTTTATAAGTCTGTGATGCTGTGTCTTTAATCCATGTTTATGTCTCAATTTGAATCTGTCCTAAATAATGTACAAAATTAGAATTATGTCCCTAAAATCATAGTAGTTATACTAAAATAACAACTTTTGGTACTTTTTTTTTTTTTTTTTTAAAGTATGCATGTTTTTGGGCTTATATTGCACGACACTTTGCACGTCTAAAAGGTAGCCTTTTTTTAAAAAGACATCTCGTCACAAACAAAATATGGGAAAAATAAAAATAAAAAAGTTTTGAGAGCAGTTTTTGAATGTATGAACATAAGTAATACAGAAAATTAATTTAGACACTAATGGCTACATGCAAACATAATAAATATGTCAGAGCTCAATCAACACTAAAAGAGAATCGATGCTGAATGAGAATTGATTTGTGTGTGTAAATCAGAACAGGACAGACAGATGTTGATAAAAATGTATTAAGGTTCTTTACAAAACACAAGGTCCTGTTTAGACCGTATTGAGAGATGTTGTGGGAAAAGAGAGGTCTGACACAGATATACAGTCTCTTAATATGAATCATTGACAGCATCTGGAACTGTAACAACAGTTTCTGGAAACACAAAAGTAATTCCTGCAGATGTCTGTGATCAGACATGTTTTAAGGCTGTATAAAAAGCCCTGCATGTCAACGTCCATGAGCACGATCAGTCCTGAGTTTAAAAGGGTCTCCTTCCTCTTCCTCTTCCACCACCTCTTCCTCTTCCTCCACCTCCGCCTCTTCCTCTTCCTCCGCCTCTTCCTCTTCCTCCCCTTTGAGAATGTAAGTGTCCAGCCGCCCGTCTGATCTTCCTCCTCTCCTCATGATGGTCACGTTCAGCCTGCTGTTGAAATCGCTGCTTCTCTGTCTGATGAAAGTACAATAATAACAATTAAATTAATGGCAAAGCCACAATGATCCACAACTTGTCAGGTTTGTTCCAAAAGGTTAAAAAATGACTTGGCTGCATCTCAGCAGCGTTGGGTTGTGACTAACTAAAAGCAGTGACACAGTAGACTTGCAGTAGCACAACAATAGCTCAGCTGTTTTAGAAATAGTGTGGCTTTCCCAGTGTAGTGGTCACACAACTCACTCAGCTGTAATCAAACGCGCTCATTCTCTCGCTTTCAAGAAGTACTGGGAAGCTTGATTTATTTTAGTGATTCATCAGCTTTCTTTAGTCATACTTTGGTTTTTTTGGACTGTTCATGGCAATAAACCAGTTAAAAAAAAAGGTCCTTGCATAGCATTTTACATTATTTACAGTGAAATACAGCTTTCCATCAGTATATATTTACTCCATTCTCTGTTTTGTTGGTTGTATATTGTAATTTATCTATTATATAAGTTTAATGAGTTCAACTTAACTAAAATGGATAGAAAATCAACCACTGCTTAAACTTATCAAAGATCTGGAACTACAAGTATGTATGTACTGTACATGTGGAAGAATTGACAATAAAGCAGTTGTTTTAATTCTTTACTATTACAACAACTTTTGTTTTAATTCTTTGCTCTACGGTGAATGTAGCAGCAAAACCACAGAATAGGTGGGTGTTTTCATGTGGATACCACATCTGGATGTTAAAATCCACTTTGAATTTGATCGAGTGATTTTTAATTTAATGCATCCTTGCTAAACAGTTGTATTAAATTTAAAAAAAAAAAAAAAAAAAAGTACTGACCCAAAACTTTAAACATTAATTGTGTCATACTTCCTTGAGATTAAAAGTGTCATAACTCATTGGGTAGATCATCACTGAACAATTACACAAGCTATTCAATAACTTCAGAAGACTTGGATTATAGCGCATGAGTCAGACGGACTACTTTAATTATAATTTTTCATTTATTTTTTAATGGTGCTTGAATGGCCAGTAATGAAAAAAGATGTGTGTAAAGATACTTCACACGTGTAAACAGCATGCGAGTAAACCTCTCCACTCTCCACTCTCTTCACTTGTGAGTAAACCTCTCCACTCATTTCACTTGTTCCCACACTCCTCGTACGACTGGGAGGGGTGGAGGTACTGGTCTCCTTATATCGAAAGATTGGAAATTTGATCTTCAACCACCACCTACAGGTCACGGTTCATTTGAATCACATGCTGTTACTGTAACCCACCCTGTTAAAATCCACTTTGTGGTCATTTATCGTCCCCCAGGTCAATTGGGAAACTTCTTGGAGGAGTTGGACGTGCTGCTATCAAACTATCCTGAAGATAGTACTCCTCTGGTACTGCTTGGTGACTTCAACATCCACCTACATAAACCCCAGGCTGCTGACTTCAACACTCTGCTCGCCTCATTTGATCTCAAGCGAGTCTCTACTACAGCGACTCACAAATCGGGCAAGCAACTGGACATCATCTACACGAGCTGTTGCTCAGTGGACAACACTTTAGTTACTCCACTGCACACCTCAGACAACTTCCTCATTACTGCTAATCTAGCACTTACTCCTGAAGCGGCACACGCTCCAACGCGGGTCACCTTTCGACGGAACCTACGCTCACTCTCTCCATCTCGCCTATCCTCTGTGGTTGCATCCTCACTTCCTTCACTCTCGCAGTTTTCAGCTCTGGACACGAACAGTGCTACGGACACTTTTTGTTCCACTCTGACCTCTTGCTTGTACAACTTTTGCCCACTGTCGTCTAGACCAGCACGCACCACCCCATCTGCCCCCTGGCTGTCCGATGTACTCCGTGAACATCGCTCTAAACTCAGGGCTGCAGAGAGGAAATGGCTTAAATCAAGAAACTCTACCGACCTCAGTGTGTATCAGTCTCTCCTCTCCTCCTTCTCTGCAGACGTCTTCACTGCTAAAACATCATACTACCACAACAAAATAAACAACTGTTGTGACGCTCAGACACTCTTCAAAACCTTCTCTTCTCTTCTTAATCCGCCTCCACCTCCTCCTCAATCGACTCTTACAGCTGATGACTTTGCAGTTTTCTTCACAAATAAGACAAGAACCATCAGTGACCAATTCTCCACACTGCAGACTGAGGATAACTCCACAAACGACTAATGCTCACTCGTTCTCCTCCTTCTCTCCACTCTCAGAGACGGACGTTTCCAAACTTATCCTGTCCAGTCATCCTACTACTTGCCCACTGGATCCGATCCCCACTCACCTCCTTCAAGCGATTTCTTCTTCAGTTATACCTTCACTTACTCACATTATCAACTCCTCTCTTCACTCTGGAACATTTCCCTCAGCATTTAAGCAGGCTCTGGTAAGCCCACTGCTGAAGAAACCATCTCTAAAATCCAGCACTTCTAGAAAACTACAGACCGGTATCCCTTCTTCCATTCATTGCAAAGACACTCGAACGAGCTGTGTTCAACCAGCTCTCTATGTTTCTTGTACAGAACAACCTCCTGGACAGCAACCAATCTGGCTTCAAAAGTGGCCACTCAACTGAGACTGCCCTGCTCTCGGTTACTGAAGCCCTGCGACTGGCAAGAGCAGCTTCAAAATCCTCAGTACTCATTTTGCTGGACCTGTCTGCTGCTTTTGACACTGTTAATCACCAGATTCTCCTATCCACCCTCAGAAAGATGGGCATCTCTGGAACCACACTCCAGTGGCTTAACTCCTACCTGTCTGATAGATCCTTCATGGTGTCTTGGAGGGGTGAAGATTCTAAGTCACAACAACTTGCTACTGGGGTTCCTCAAGGGTCTGTACTTGGACCGCTTCTCTTCTCCATCTACATGACGTCATTAGGATCTGTCATTCAGAAGCATGGCTTTTCCTATCACTGCTACGCTGATGACACTCAACTCTACTTCTCATTCCAACCAGACGACCCGACGGTAGTTGCTCGCATTTCAGCCTGTCTGAGTGACATTTCTAGCTGGATGAATGACCATCACCTTCAGCTCAACCTTACTAAGACTGAACTGCTGGTGGTTCCAGCTAACCCATCGTTTCATCACAACTACTCTACACAGCTGGGTTCGTCAACCATAACTCCTTCCAGGATTGCCAGAAAGCTAGGAGTTGTGATGGATCATCAGTTAAGCTTCACAGACCATATTGCTACAACGACCCGGTCCTGTAGATTTGCCTTATTCAACATTAGGAAGATTAGACCCTTCCTGTCAGAGCAATCTACCCAACTTCTTGTCCAAGCTCTTGTTCTCTCCAGACTGGACTATTGCAATGCTCTCCTGGCGGGCCTTCCTGCATGTACTATCAAGCCTCTACAACTGATCCAGAATGCAGCAGCGATGGTTTGTCTTCAATGAGCCGAAAACAGCCCATGTTACTCCTCTCCTCATCAGGTTACACTGGCTACCAGTAGCCGCTCGCATCAAATTCAAGGTACTGATGCTTTGCCTACAAAACGACCACTGGCACGGCGCCAACCTACCTAAACTCACTAGTTCAATCTTATGCACCCTCCAGAAGTTTGCGCTCTGCAAGTGAACGACGCCTTGTGTTGCCATCCCAAAGAGGTTCAAAATCACTCTCACATACTTTTTCCTGGACTGCTCCCAGCTGTAGGAATGACCTCCCGATCTCAATTCGAACAGCTGAGTCTTTACTCATTTTCAAAAAACATCTAAAGACTCATCTTTTTCGCCTGCACTTAACCAACTAATACTAGTACTTACCTTTTTTCTTTTCTATAATATTCCAAAAAAAAAAAAAAAAAAAAAACCCTGGCTACGTGTTCTGTACTAGACTAACTGAGACTTGTCATAGCACTTGTATACCGTTGTTGTTTTCTCGTTGATCTGATTGTTTCTACTGTTCTCATTTGTAAGTCGCTTTGGATAAAAGCGTCTGCTAAATGATTAAATGTAAATGTAAATGTAAACCGTTTTGGTTTTTCATTCCTTTAATGCATAGAAGGTCCACCATGTATATGTTTAGATTTTGGAAGGACCGGAAAAACCTCAAACTATCCAGGTACTAAAATAGACCATTTAAAACCCATCATAGCAGCTAAGTGATTTGGCTCGATGATGTGTATGACAGACAGGAGGAGTATGGGAATTAAATGGGCGTGCGAGTGGTCAAAGGACAGAAAACAACGGTGAGAATTCAGGGCATACAGAAGCCATTCTTCAGTCTTTGCTGTGAGTCAGCAGAAATCTGAGCTGGGAATAAGTCCGACCCAATTTTACCACACCATAACCTTCATTCAACCAAAGGGTGTGACGTGAAGACAGAGCAAGAGAGAGGAATCACTTTTCCCCAAGTGATGACTTTATTATAAATTGAATCTATCGATCTGTCCATCCATCACACACACATACAGGTGCATCTCAATAAATTAGAATGTTGTGGAAAAGTTTATTTCAGTAATTCAACTCAAATTTTGAAAACTCATGTATTAAATACATTCAATGCACACAGACTGAAGTAGTTTAAGTCTTTGGTTCTTTTAATTGTGATGATTTTGGCTCACATTTAACAAAAAACCACAACAAATTAGAATAAGGTGACATGCCAATCAGCTAATCAACTCAAAACAGCTGCAAAGGTTTCCTGAGCCTTCAAAATGGTCTCTCAGTTTGGTTCACTAGTCTACACAATCATGGGGCAGACTGCTGATCTGACAGTTGACCAGAAGACAATCATTCACACCCTTCACAAGGAGGGAAAGCCACAAACATTCATTGCCAAACAAGCTGGCTGTTCACAGAGTGCTGTATCCAAGCATGTTAACAGAAAGTTGAGTGGAAGGAAAAAGTGGAAGAAAAAGATGCACAACCAACCGAGAGAACCGCAGCCTTATGAGGATTGTCAAGCAAAATCGATTCAAGAATTTGAGTGAACTTCACAAGGAATGGACTGAGGCTGGGGTCAAGGCATCAAGAGCCACCACACACAGACGTGTCAAGGAGTTTGGCTACAAACTCACCAGACCTGAACCCCAGAGAGAATCTATGAGGTATTGTCAAGAGGAAAATGAGAAACAAGAGACCAAAAAATGCAGAGGAGCTGAAGGCCACTGTCAAAGAAACCTGGGCTTCCATACCACCTCAACAGTGCCACAAACTGATCACCTCCATGCCACGCCGCCGAATTGAGGCAGAGGATAAAAGAAACTCAGATACTTTGATCCTACCAAGTATTGAGTACATGTACAGTAAATGAACATACTTTCCAGAAGGCCAACAATTCACTAAAAATGTTTTTTGTATAGGTCTTGTAAGGATAAAAGAAACTCAGATACTTTGATCTCCTGAGAAACAGACAATACAAACATACACGGGCATCTTCAAGACACCCCACAGAGTGGAGGTGCAGGAGACCTCCTTCCCTTCTGGCCATTTGTTTCATTTTAAATCCCTTCACCCATGCTTCTTTCTACTCAATCTGCTCAAAACGATTACATGAAAATGTCAATGCAAGTGAACTAACACTCATGTCTGGTATCATTTGAAATGTCTCAGTGCAACCGGTACAATGGTCTCAATCTTACAAAAGTAGATTAGAAGATAATACAGATCCTAAGAGTTAAGAGATATTTTGCTTACTGTAATGGGAGTGCCCTTTCCCAGGGTTCTCCATGTAAATTAGGCTACCTTCTGTTCCCATTGAGTTGTAAACCACCCAGGTTTGGGACCTGAGCTAATGCAAATTCCAAGTGCTAGTTCCTGTTTCTATCGCGGGGGATGTTTTATCTTGGTTTTGTATTTAAAGGATTGCAGCAAAAGGATCAGGGCGATTCTGTAGCCAGAAAGCACACAGTGTGGTGTGTCTCTCTTCACTTCATACTATGTATTTTCTAAGGTCAGGTATGCATCTTTTATTTTAAGATTCATCTTTAAGAAATTGAAGTTTTGTATTGATATGATTTGATATGTTTGAATTGGGTATGTAATTGACAGAATACATATTTACCTGACTGATAATAAATTGTTACATTTGATTTTATTCTGTTTTAACTCTGTAATTATTGACTCTAGTAGAATACATTGTATCCTTGTTAGCGACATGAGCACCCGAATGAACGAGTATAATAATATTAAAGAATAAATAGAATAATCAAATGTGAGAATAATAATAATTAGAGACAGACAAACAACCAATCTGCCTTTCAACCTAAATTCGAGGTCATACTAAAATGGAGTCAGATTAGATCATTAAATGGAGCCAGATTTGAATTTAACCTAAATTTAATATCTATACACGCTGTAAAGACCAAACACTCAGGAATCCTTCAGGACCGAGTGTGTGGACCTTACAAAGTATTCTACCTTACCAGTTTGTTTTTAGTTTTTTTTGTTAAATGTGAGCCAAAATCATCACAATTAAAAGAACCAAAGACTTAAACTACTTCAGTCTGTGTGCACTGAATTTATTTAAATTAAAATTAAATTAAATTAAATTAAATTTATGCATTTAGCAGACGCTTTTATCCAAAGCGACTTACAGTGCATTCAGGCTATCAATTTTTTTATCAATTTTAATCAATTTTATTTAATACATGAGTTTCACAATTTGAGTTGAATTACTGAAATAAATGAACTTTTCCACGACATTCTAATTTATTGAGATGCACCTGTACAGTTGTATCAAAATGATTCAACCCCCTTGACCTGTAAGACATTTTGTGGCAGAGAACAAAATTTTATGAAAACAATTCAACAAAGGCATCAGTGAACTATCAGATAAAGTTTCTTAATTCACATTCGAGTGATTCTGAGAATGTGACATTGATGAATAATGATTGGCTCCAAACATTCATGTTCAAAATTATTCAACCCCCAAAAGCTCAATCATGTGTGGAATCTTTAATTCTTTAAAACCACCAATAAACTGGTGCTCAGAAGCTTCTGTCACCTCTCTACTGCAGTCTCGGCTCATTCCTCGCCTGATCATTGTCAATTTTTGGTTTTCACATTGCCACTGCTTTCTTCAAATTCAACCAAATATTTTCAATGAGAGTTAAATCTGGAGACTGAACAGGCCACTCAAGAACTTCCTCTGACTGATTCCTGAACCAAGCAGAAGTAGATTTGGATGCATACTCTGTCCTGCAGAAAAGTCCATTGATCATCAGCTACCGTCTTTGCACCAAAGGCATCACAATTTGTGCCAAAATGGCCTGATACTTCAACGAATCCATGATTTCCACTTCGTGCAACAGTAAAACACCCCCCTAACAGGACTGGTCCACCTCAATGTTTGAGTTGGAGTTCTTCTGCTTAAAAGCTTTGCCTTTTTTTGCACCAGACACACTGCAGATCCATGGGTCCAAAAGTTCCAGTTTGGTCAATATTTAAATCATTTAACAACACATTCGCATTTTCACAGTTTGATGTCACTTAATGGTCACATCGACATACAGGTAAACAAATTAAATATTAATATTTTTAGTGTTGAAGTGTTTAAAATAATGTATTTTTTACTTTTTTATGATTTAATTATATATTAACTTTATCAACTCTCAAACCCAATGCAGTTCTTACATTAAGCCCAGTTTGAGAAACCCTGGTTTTTAATGCATTTTATGATGTTGATGTTTAAAAAAAAAAAAAAAAAAAAAAAAAGGGAATATATGTTCTTTCTCTTTGCTTTTTTATATCAATATGGTAGAAGTAGTAGCAGTAGTCAGAATACATTACCTAAAACAAGTAACCTACATTACAGTTTTCATCATGTCATCAGTAATGGACTACAATTTGTAAGTAATCTACCCAACTCTGTATATATTTCTAGGTTTACATCATCACAACTGCATGGTCATTATCATCTGACCAGCTGCAGTAACTAATAAACACCCAGTGAAAATAACGAAACAGGATAGTTCAGGATAGTTCATGCTTACCTTCTTGAGAGTGAAAGTGAGCTGTTTGCTTCCGACTGCTGTGTCATTGAGGTTTAACCTCCCTGAGCTCTCCTCCCGCTGCAGTCGCTCCTCCAGAGACGTCCTGTGAGAGGTCAAACAGTGTTACACTCAAGTGTAAATGCACAGTGATCGAGGAAGAGAATAAGCAACAAATATCCAATGACTCAAATAATACTCTATTTTGTTAAAGTCAACATGAAAAGAATGCTTGCAAATTTTTTCACTTCTGCAAATTTTCAACAAGAGTGAAAAAAAAGAAAGAAGGGAGGATGTGGAAGAACTACTCGCCTCATAAAACACCACCAGCATACACTTTTGAGGTATCATATTTTATACATCAGGCTTTTTTTGATAAATTATGGCTCATTTAGTCTGATATAGTGAGAATATGGAGGAAACAACAGTTTAATTTTAATAAGAGACCCAAACTGAGCAGAAATATGCAACTTGGTGCAGATGCTGATATTTATGTGACCAAAAAGCAAGATGAAATTCTGATGCTTGTAATGTAATATGTCTTAGTAAGATGATATTTAGATGCTTAATTTGAAGATCAAAACATATAATGCAATGCAACACAATGTTTGAGAGCTTAACAAACAAACATTCCTCAAAAGCCTGATGATCAGATTTGACACTGAAATGATGTCAAGTCGGAAAAATTATTACTTTGTAATTAATGAATGCGAAGGCAAACAATTTTTTGCTTTTGTGATAATGTGCACTCATGAATCGTTCACAATAAAACCATGAACATGCATCAGTCAATTCTGATTTCATGTTGACTTTGACCTGGCAAAACCCAGCTAGGTTAAGTGTAAATGATTAACGGTGTAAAACCTCAAATCTGAGAGCATTTTAAGAACTCATTAGGAGTTCAGGAAGACATGCTCGCTATATTTGGCACATTACATGAGAGTCAACCCTGAGTCAACATGTGTTACCCGTCAATAAACCACACACTGCAAGTCAAACAAGGCTAAGATAGGACAGCCTACATTTCTACATTTTCTTTAACTGTCACTGTCATAAACATGCTGCATTTCTCATCACACGCCTTTCCAGTAAAAAAAAAACAATTTAGTGAATTAGCTGCAAAAATGATTCTTTATAAACAATTTTTCACAGCTTTGTCACATGAATGCAATGAAGACATCAAGACATTGTTATCCACATTTAACAGTTAACTTGAGGTCACATTTCCTATTGTTCAGCAATTTTTTATGTGCAAAATCCAGTTATTTCAATAGGGATCCACACAACCAGGAATTATGGGTTGAGTTTGTTTTTAAAGGTAATCATACAAACTAGATCCCTAATCATTTCAGTAGCACAGGGCTGAACGCTTTGTGAATTTGTGTAATGCAGCTTTAGGCACAGATGAATCCTTCTATGTGAGCAATCAATCACTTGCATGTGCCACACGAACAAAAAATAGACTGTGCATTAGACACTGCTGAGGATTTAAGCTCAAAGTAAACTTGATCCCATAACAGGGTTTCTGTAGGTTTTATAATGATAAACCTAAAGCTTTTAGACCAAGTAAATCAAATGGAAGGGAACACAATACATTTCTATGTTCTCTAAATGTACATGCATAGGCACACAAAGAGTTCTGAAGTTCAGATTTTTGTATTCGCTACGGTGCATCAAACCACCGAAGACGTTATACATTTTGTGTATTCTTCAAAAGTACTGTTCCATTTAAAGCTATTTTTGTTATATTATAAAATACTAACTTGTGATAATAATTCAGTAATAGCGAGAAAATAATTTTAATGGAACTATTTTAAACCTTTAAATTAAAAAAAACACACATACATATATATATATATATATATATATATATATAAAAAAAAAACCAAACAAACAAAAAAAACCATGCTTTTTTGGTATTGTCATACTTAATACACCATGCTTTTATTGCCCGTATAGTGATATAATGAAAATATGGAGGGGAAAAAAACCCAGCTCAATTTTACTGAGCAAAAATAGCAATTTGGTGCACTTATTATTTATGTGACCAAAAATGTAAATTAATGTGATTTTTTATAACAGTACAACTACAATGATAGCGAGATGAACAAAACACAGTTGTAGCATTATTTGATACATTTCTAATGATTTTGATCATGTTGTAGAGATTTTTTTACAATTTTGCTCAAGTTGATAATTTAGGAGTCCTTATACGTTAATGTATTAAATATGATATAGGGTTCACGACTGTTAGTGGTTTTATAGCGTTAAGAGAACAGCAATTTTCTCTTTTCATTTCTTTCATCCGAGCATCAACTGATTTCCATGATTTCTCCAAATGAAAAAAAAAAAAAAAAAAAAAAATCACGTATAAGCTCGCACTGTGTACGCCCAGCCTAACAGATCTCCATTAATTCTTACAAAAAAAAAAAAAAAAAAAAACACAGCAGTTTATTTCCAATCACTAGAATATGGAGATAACGGTAACTTTTGTGCATGTTTTCCAGTGCAAGTGAATAAAGATAGTCAAATATACATTGACTTGAGATGCAAAATGACTTTCTGAGAAATTGATCAAAATGAAGTGAGATTATGATTAAAACAAAAAATCTTATTTCTGGAAAAACAATAACAAATCTGCCAATGTGCTCAGAAAAATCAACTTAATTTATAGAGAAAACAAGTTTTCTACATTTTCTTTTTTTTTTCTTGTAAGTCTTCATGTAAATTTATCTCGACTTAAAAAAAAAAAAAAAAAAAATATTAGTTAAAAAAAAAAAAAAAAAAAAAAAGATTAATTTTTTTTGCAGTGCATGCAACATTCAATGCCATAACGTCATAATTTTCTGCTCCAATTTAAGACTTTAAATTGTGGAAAGGTGAATCAAGCCTTTTAAGACCTTTTAATAAGTGATTTTAAAATGATCTATGAGAAGAGTGACTTACTTCTGCATCTTCTGCTTGCGGGCCACGTCACCGAAGCTACGAAACTCCTCTCCTGCTTTGATCTGGTAGAATCTGGGCTGGCTGTGTCTCTGAGGCTCCTGCTGGCGGTTCCTGACTGGATCGGAGCTCTGTAAGCTGGTTTCACGGTCCTGCTGCCTTCTCTCCTTCCTCTGGTTGAAACTGCGCTCCCGCTCCTCCGCCCGTATGAGACGCCGCTGCTCCCTCACTTCCTCCACCCAGCTCTTATCATCATCATCAGAGCTCTCCTCTTCCTCTGAGCTGCCACGGCCTTCCACCTCCTCCTCTTCCTCATCCTGCTGCTCAGATCAAGCCAGTTTGACAGAAATCTCAGTGTGCCATTGTGGAGGAAATTATATTTTCTGTATTATTTGCTTCACTGTACTAAAGAGCGAGCTGAGAGATAACAGGAAATCTATTTAATGTGTATGTGCAAGAGACAGGAAACGTTATTTTAGCTCCTTAGACGTCCAAAACATTGCAAAAGTGCATCTGGAGGACACAGTTAGGCAGCTTAAATGGACATCTGTGTTGAATATGCATTATGATTGGATGAGATCGAAGCATCTGGATTTGATGAAGGTATAAATGTTGAGTTTGGGTGTTTCCTCTTTGTTGCAATCTACAGCCAACCCTGAATGACTGAATGAATGTAGACCTTGTCCTGCAGGAAATAAATCTTCAAGAGACTTTTGTCTCATTCCTTTAATTGAAAGGGAAAATTGCCAGGACAGTCATCTACATGCTGCACTAACTGTCACCAAAGTTTGTTTGTTTCTTTTTTTTTTTATTATTATTTCCGCAATCAGAAGACTCTTTAGCTCCGTTCACAAACCCTTGCCATCTACAGCGCTATTTTATAATCAGTGAAATATTACTACAGATTTGATTCATATTTCTGAATTAGTAAAATTTTATTAGGATCCAAGTTAATTTACTTTTGACTATAATCAAAGTATTTTCTTAACTAAAACTGCTAACTAAAACTTTGAGTGGGATTACATAGTAATAATAATAACAATAACAATAATCTTTTTTATTATTATTATTGTTATTTATAAGACAGAAATATTTTACAACTGTATTACAAGTGCATTGTATTTAAAAATAAATAATTAAATAAATAAAAAATATCAATTAGATCAGTGGTTCCCAAATTTTTTTTCCAGGGGACCCATATTTTAACATTCATTTTTAAATGACCCATGTGAAAAAAAAAGTTACGTTTGTAATAAATGCAACAACAGAAGTAACATTAAAATAAAGAGATTAACAACGAAGCTGGATTTTAAATGAACAAAAAATGTTGGGTGACTACAATAACATTATCTACTACGTATTACATATTAAAATAAAGTTTTTAACAACAACAACAAAAAATTTATTTACGTGTGTTTTATTTTTTTTTCAAAACCTTCAAAAATATGGTTTTAATTATATTTTATACATTTTGTGTATTCTTCAAAACTACTGTTATGTTTAAAATAACAGATACTAACTTGTTATAAGCCATGTAAAGCGTGAAATAATTCAGTATTAGTCAGAAAATCATTTTAATGGAACTTTTTAAACCTTTAAATAAAATATAAAAGACAAAAAAATAAAAAAAGTATCACATTAAAATAAAGTTTTAACAAAACAAACAAACAAAAAATTAACAATATTTCTGTGCTTTTTTTTTTTTCCAAATCCTGCTAAATAAAAACTAGAAATGCTGCACTGTCAGCTAGCTTAAAAAATTAAAAGTTTCTTTTATATCTGATTTCAGTTTACATGTATTTTATTTCACGAAATGAAGGTTTGTTTATGGTTTTAGTTTGAATCATTCTAATAACCCTGCTCTACAAAGGCACCTGAAACAGCCTGAATGAGAAAGTTTAGACAGTCTGAGGTGAATGATCTGCATGTTTGATGTTTCACATGAGAAGAGACTGCTGGAGAAACACCAGCGTTTGCTTCAGCACAAGCTCAGCGACTGATTGTCACGGTTATTGTAATCATTTTGTCCACCGTATGAACATTTTCATATATTACCCATATAATTTGTTATAAAGACATTGATTTCATTCACTAATTAAGTTCTAGACATTAATAATCCCCATTATATTACAATGGAAATAATCATGCAGCTCTACTTTACTATGCACTAAATAATTATGTTGCATCACTTATCATGAGGTATTTGCGGATTATTATTATTTAAACAATTATTACTTAAATAATCGTTCAAAATGCTGGGTAGGTTGCAGTCCTAATTTTAATTTGACAACTCAGTACTTAAAAATGCTTATAATAGTCATCTTTCATTAAATTATAATTCCACTGTGATTGTCTTGCAGGATAATTTGCCTAAAATGATCTTATATGGCAGCATTATTATGATGCCTACCTTTTGAGACAGATTTTGTGTTGCCTTAAATGGGATCATCGGGTTAGAAACGGCTGTAAAAAGTGCAAAGTGCTGAATTAAAGTGCAGTGGTGGTGTACCTGCTCCTCTTGCTGAACAAGCTGGCTGAGTTTCTGCCTCCTCTTTTCTCCCACTTTAGACACGATGGGGTTGAGCAGCCGAAACTCCTCGCTTCGCTCGTCCACCTGGTAATCAGGGTTCTCGAACATCACCTTGAACCGGTCGTCCGACAGGAGATTGTCCACGACCTTGAGAGGAAAACAGAATGAGACAAGACGCGAGAGAGACAACAGAATTAAAAGGCTTGTCTGAAATATTTCTGCAGTCCATCCATGTGGAAGTGTGTGAGAGAAACATTGCCCACATTGCCCTTTTTCTTCTTCTTCCTGGTTGGAAGCTCACTTTCCTCCATGAGTTTCATGGCCAGCTCCTTATTGACCTTGGGCAGCTTCTGTTAGAGACAACAATACAGAGAATGACGAGTCAGAGCACTGATGAGAACATTAGAAACTTACTAAGGCTTGTGAATATTGTACTGGTTTAAAGATGAACGGCGTGGTTTGTCTCATGCACACATACTGAAGCGTCTTACTATATGAACACATGAGCTGCTCTGAGAAAAACTATCATCAGATACACACAGAAACTCAACATTACTACTGCAAAGAATGAACCACTCTTCCACCATTCATTATTAACAACCTCCAGAAGAAAAAAATAAAAAATAAATAATTCATGTTTTATGAATTCATGTGATTACCACTCTCTTTGAAAACATACAACAAGCATTTTAACAAACTAGTAAATTAATTACATTTAATATAATTAATTAATTAAATTTATTAATTTTATGATTTTAATTGATTACTAAAAATTAATTAAACTATAAAAATAGAATGAAATGGAAAACACGGAGTCTGGGAAATAAAGTATTGTTAACTTGTGTAAGTTTCATAATTTTAATAAACTACATATGCTTTTTGATAACTAAAATTACTAAATTATTAAATAGAATCCAGAAAAATTAAACTGGAAAAATAAAAAAATTAAACAGATTTCATTGGGACCCAACACAACACTGGCTAACTAAACCGTTCTGAAAAAATAATGTATGAAATTTGTATTTTCACTATAGAAAACGTGTGAGTTTTTGTAAAACGTTTTTGTCGTGTTCATTTGCCAGGTTTAGCACACTCTCTCTCACACACACACACACACACACACACACACTACCTTGAGCTGCACTCTCTGGGTTCGCGACTCCTCGATCTTCTGCCGGATTCTGTCCTTACGGTACTCTTCATAAGCGAATGGGTTCGCCATGGTCTTCACCTACGCCAGCGCACAGGAATTAAACACCAGTCCTCATTTACAAACCAAAACTGTTCAAACAAACAGAAGACCGAGATCTGCACCTTGTGGTAGAGCCTGATGTCCATGAAGAAGCCGTGCATGTAGGCCCTGAGCAGAGGCGAGCCAATCAGATGCGTCAGACCTTACAGGAGGAAAAAAAAACAAGCAACATGTCAGGAAATGCAACAAAAGTTCAAGAATCACAAAGAACAACACAGTTAGCACAAACAGTATTAGCTGCTCAGTTGGTGAAGCTGTTAATTAAAGATATTTTAGAGAATGTGAATTACACTCCACAGTATGGAGAAAATAATAATACTATGGAAGTCAGTAATTATCAACAACTGTTTGGTTACCAACATTCTTCAAAATCTTATTTTTTTGCTTTTAACAGAAGAAAGAAACTCGTAATGGTTTGGAACAAATTAATGGTGAGAAAATTATGATAATTTTAAATTTTTGGATGCACTATCCCTTTAAACCAGATTTAATGCACAATTGTCATTTCATAATGTATTAATGGTTATATATTACTGTTAATTATAAAAAGGTAGTTAATGTGTATACAGAAACATTAAAGTGACAGTTCAGCCAAAAGATGAACAACACAGAATTTCCGTTTTCTTCGAAACACAAATGACGATATTTTTTAATATTCTCTCATTATTTTTGTCCAAAGTCCACGTAACCAACATTTTTAAGCTTGAAACATTTTGTAAAAGTAACTGAGTGGTTTAATCCAAGTCTTCTGAAGAGACACCATCGCTTCACATGATGAACAGATTTAATATTTTATTCACAAACACTGATCAGCGGAGGTTCACAGAGCTTAGCAAATATGGTGAATGGATCAACTGTACTTGCTTGACACGGGAAAAACAAATGTGTGCTTTATGTTAAGGCTGCAGAGTTAATTAATTAATTTCTAATCGCGATTACAATTACGTAATCGTTCTAAGCGGCAATTAATCATTCAAAGTCCACTTATTTTATCCTGTGTGCTTAAGATGTGTTTTTTTCTTTCTACATGTTATCTTGAGGATTTTTCCCATTATTTTAATTCTAGTTTTAGTTTAACATTAAAATACAATTAATACTTTTTTATAATTTAAAGAAGAAACCAATCCGATGTATAGTTGACATTTGAGGCTCAATATTATAGAAAAGCACTAAAAGTTTTTCAGTTAGAGTGTTTACAGCTTGTTTATTTTCATATAAAAATATCAAACAATGGTATAAACATCATTCAGTGGAAATTGTGATAATCGTAATTAATAATCAAAATTACAATTTCAAGGGAATAACCGACAATTATGATTTTTGTCATAATCGTGCAGCCCTCCTTTACGTATGTGTATTCATCAATGTTATATGCACATAAATTAAAAACTGTTGTTCATCATATAAAGCTATTGTGCAATCAACTTCCAATGGATGAACAAAAATGATAAGAAAATGTTAAAAATGTAGAAAAAAAGTCAGTCTTATGGGTTTGGAACGAGATGAAAGAGATGGAGAGAAAATCATGACAGAATTTAAAAAACACTTTACAATAAGGTTTCATTTGTTAAGATGAACTAACAATAAAAATATTTCTGAACCATTTATTAATCTCAGTTAATGTACATTTCAACATTTACTAATACATTATTAAAATCAAACGTTGCATGTTAATATTATTTAATGAATAAATAGTGGTTTGTTTGTTTATTAAGTTTTTTACACCATGTTAGCATCATGGCTATTTACATGGCAAAAAAGTTCAGTATCATCCATAAGATTTACATTATATTAAACATTTCAACTTAACATAAGATAGAAAATCTAAAATACATTTTCAAATATTCCATGCAAGCATGTTTCTGAATAAAAGCGTTTTCTAGCAGCATCATAAAAATTACAATTCAACAAAATATGCTTAATAGTTAAAGGAACTTTACATGAAAGACATAAAGGAGGAACTTCGCCTATTATTAAAAACCCATGGGTAAGTCTTGAGTGCCCCCGTCTACACCTAGTGAACACAACTTGATCATGTCTCGATTTAAAATTATAGAAGCTACTTCTTTTTATGAATAAATAGTGGTAAATACTGTAATAAATGAATTGTTCTTAGTTAATGCACTGTTAACTAACGTGACCTTACTGTAAAGTGCTACCCAGAATTTCTTTTTTAGTGAACTAATCCTTTAATAAGATTAATAAATGCTGTAAAAGTAAAGTTCATATTAACTCGTGTATTAATGAAGGCTAATCTATATCACAACCATATTTTATTTAAGTTCTCGTCTTTCGTGTTTGGGTTCTTAATTTCATTGGTTCTCATGTGCATGTCTGGTTCAAATGTTTTCTTGTGTTTTATCTGTCGAAATGATGGCCGCATCTGAATTCCTCCACCAATCTTCTCAAAATTTCGATAAATGAGGGAAAGTTTCAGTTAATTTGCGTTTTGCCCGTGATGTTGGCATGGCTGGCAAGAGACAGAGCGCTCGCTAGACTCTAGTCCTGTTATATAATCTACTGAACGCCGTCGCTCCACGTCACACAACCCACTGCATCGCACGAGCCACTTTCTGCTGACGCCAGCATTCCTCCGCAGTTTTCCCATCTTCCACCCACTGAACTGGACCTTATCACCGCTGAAGGCCTCTCGCTAACAGAGTCCTCTCTGTAACACTTGTATCTGCTGAATTTGCTACCATGCATCACTCTTTAATCGACTGAGATCACTCAAGATCTCAGCGTCACAGACACACCTCGTGCAACTACAGGAATGTTCCCATAGTAAACACTTTAGAAGCAGATGCACGTCAAACTCTGCACACTGCATGTCAAAACCTGCTCCCGAGTGATAAACTATAACTAGGTCTGACTGCAGTTGCAGAATTCAATGATTTCCGTCAGGAAGAGACGGACTTACCCAGGTTCTCCAGGTCTTTGCGGGTGACAAACTTGTAGTCGTCATAGATGGTGCTCTCTGGGTTCTCCTCGAGCTCCTCTGTCAGGTTATCCAGGAAGGAGCACCAGTGTGGAGCCGGACCGAGAGCCTGGAAGACAGAGGAAGATCACCAACAGATACTCGAAACAAGGATGCATCTCATTAAAACTGTGGTGATAACTGGTCAGACGTCACAGAGAAATGAACAGAAAGAAGTCTATATTATCAAAAAGACTATATTTATGGGCCATTAAGACTGCATTGTGACATCTTCATGACAATCAAGCTCACTGCCATTTAATGTGAAAAAATTATATATAATGGCAATATCTCTTGTAACTGCCAATATAAGCTGATTTAAATAAAAAATAAAATAAAAAAAACCTCAAAGCTCTTCACTACAAACCATCGAATCTCATTATTAATTAATCAGGAGATTAAATGTTATTTGATTACATTTTAAATAATGAAAATGTTAAAGTTTCATTCATTCTGTCATTTTTATTTGATTGTATTTTAAATGATAACTGAATAGGAAATTTAGTTAAGACACCATTTTTGATGAATACGTGTTTTTTAAATCCTGAAACACTGAATCCAGGAAAAAAATAAAACAGAAAACACATAATTTGGAAGAAATGTTTTCATGACAGCCTTAATTAAGAGTGGTTTACATTCATTCCTGAGCTCTTACAAACATGTGGGACGCATATCCTTTCCCGTGACCCTTGTGTTATGAACACTGATAAATATCAATAGCAAATCATAATGGAAAACATATTGTGATAACATTTTTGTTTCAATGAGATGAAAATATCGCAAAAATCCTAATGGTTCTTAAAACAGGCCTTCATTTCGCAAAGTATAATTTAATGTTTTCTTCTTTTGAGATTGTTGTGAAATGTGACCAGGACTTTTCTTTACGGGGTTCACTGAACCGTGTTTTGTTTGATCACTCGCGCACGTGTGTGTGTGTGTGTGTGTGTGTGCGTGTACTCACCTCAAACAAAAAAAAAAAAAAAAAAAAAAAAAAAAACACAGTAACACACACACAGTAAACGCTCTCTTATTGCCAAACACACAGAGTCATATCATGTGCAGGTCTGGATCAGTACGTAGTTTCTCAGAAATGTTTCAGCCGCCCTTAACTACCATTGCCTTGTTAACTATAAACACTGTAAAAGCACTGGAGGTCTTGCCTTTACTGAGAAAGACAGGAAAAGGTGTAGTTGGGGGAACAAGGCGTACACAGGTGAGTCATGACTTGTCAAGAAACGAGGAACAAAATGCTCAAAGCATCGGCTGATTTTTGCAGCAGGCCATCTGGTACTTACAGGGATGTAAAAGGTGTTCATCTTGGGATCTTCATTGGCAGTGAAGAGCATACCTGTAAATTGAGTCACAGAACAGCAATCAGAAAACAAACACACCACTGATGGGACATAAAACCCCCGTATGCAGCGAGTCAGCTGAGGTATACAGAGTGAGTCACGCTCTCCCAATGGGTGACGTTCAAGCTGTGTAAATATAATGTACTCCTCATAAACGAAGCTCAATGAACAATAAACCACTTCTGGTCACTATACCATTCAAAAGCTTGAGGTTGGCAAGATTTGGGTCTGTTAAGTCTTTCACGTTCACCAAGGCTGCATTTGTTTTATAAAAAACACATTTAAAAAGTCTTGTCATTTGAATTAAAAGAATTCTATTGCAGTATCTCAACATCTACTGCATTTAGTCATTGATTCACACTGACTCGTGTAGTTACTGATTTTATGTTTGTGTCACCTGTTATGTAGTATTTGTTTTTTTTTTTGACTGTTTTTGAACAGTTGTTGTTTCTAAAGGTGCTATATGAATAAAGTTGACATCGACTTTTACAAATTTCATTAAGAGCTGAAAATTTTATAAAATGGTCTGAGATATTAAAATAAAAGATTTGTACAGGTGTTATCGTAGCACTCTAAGAAGTTTAATTGTATAATTAAAACCATTTTTATACATGCATTTATGTTTTTTTTTCTATTTTATAAATACTTAGTTATTTCTGACATGGAAAATAGCAATAAAAATGAATGAGGATTAATAGAATTTACACTACTATTCAAAAGTTTGGGGTTGGCATGATTTTTAATGTTTTTGAATGATGTTAATTGGATTTTTTTTTAAATACAGTAAAATAAGCAATACTATGGAATTATTATAATTTAAAATAACCATTTTGCTATTGTAAGATATTTTGAAATGCAAAGCTGTATTTTCAGCATCATTCCTCCAGTCTTCAGCGTCACATTCTGATTTGCTGCTCAAGAAACATTTCTGATTATTTTCAACGCTGGATTTTTCAAAGGACTCTTGAATTGGATAATAACTGGCTGACTGCACATAACCACTTACATAAGTGCAAACTTTGATTTTTAAAAACAATTTGACAAATCAAATCATCTTCAATCCTTTAAAAAAATGCTATAATATAATAATTATTTCACCTGCTAACTCCGAGCTTTCTGTGTCATTCTCTTCCATTTTAGCTTGTCATGCTGATGATTCTGCAGACTGGCATTTCTTATGTTATTTTAATGTATTGTCATAATTATGAACACACAGTTTACTGCATTTCGTTATTCTTCTAATTATTTACCTAAAGCTATAATCAGAAGTCTGGCACATTCACAGAATACAGCTTACTTCTGTGTTGCAAAGAGGGTGGATATTACATAATAAAATGAATATTATATTAGTCTTTTGTTTTAAAGGGGTTTTTAGTGTTTCGCTTAAGATATGCTGCCAAAACATGACTTGCAATTTGCTATTATAAGAGACAGTCACATCCTAAAAATATATATATATATATTCCTGCCCTGCGAGCAACATGAGATCAATCATTTCGGTCTGCTTTCCAGTAAGAGGAGGATTATCGTTTCTAAATATGCTACAAAGTTTATGTTGGCATCTTTCAGTATGTATGCCACGAACAGCCAATTTGGATTTCAAGGGGTCAGTTAGAAATGAACTCGTATCTTCTTGTGGTTAAACTTCAGTTCTATTTGTGTGAACTAACCGGAGCCGGGGTAGAGACACACATCGTTGATGTTGGCCTGCGGTTCGATGGAGGAAAATACTTTTCCCTGAAATTAAGAGATTAAAAAAAGGTTATGAATTTGATGCTTTTCCTCTGAAGGTTCATTGCTGGACGTCTGGATATAAAAGCCGGTCTTACGTTGTCTTTGTTCCACATCTTGATGATTTTGGAGTCGGCGGAGAGCACCAGGTCCAGCTGGTCGTGGAAGTGAAGGGACTTGATGGGCAGCCCATAGTAATGATCTTTAACCAGCAGAGGACGTGAAGAACGAAGATCATACACGAGAACCTGAGGACACATCGCAACTTAAAGTCAAAACGAGCACTGCTAGTCATTCAGCAGCGTAAATCTGAAGAGTTTACTGATTTTAAACTGAGACACAAAACTTGACCTGTCCAGTGCTGGTGCCCACCGCCATGCCCAGAGAGCCATTAAACTTCAGTGCGCTGACGGACGGCAGACCTTCCACCCTTCAGACAGGAGAAAAGCACAGAAGGATGAGGTTATTCCTCATGCTATTTGACTGATAACAGTATTAGACGAGAGTAATGATGCTGAGAATCCAGCTTTGGATCACAGTATACATCACATTTTAAAATATATTCCAACAGAAAACACTTCTTTTAATTTAAAGTAATATTTCACAACATTACTGTTTTTATATATATATATATATATATATATATATATATATATATATATATATATATATATATATATATATATTATATATATATATATATATATATATATATATATATAACACACACACATTACAGGTCAAAAGTTTGGAAACATTACTAATTTTAATGTTTTTGAAAGAAGTCTCTTCTGCTCATCAAGCCTGCATTTATTTGATCAAAAATACAGAATAAAACAGTAATATTGTGAAATATTATTACAACTTAAAATAATAGTTTTTCTATTTGAATATACTTTTAAAAAATAATTTATTCCTTGTCACATTTATGACTATTATCTCTTCAGTGTCACATTTATGACTATTACCGTAACATCCAGTCTATCACATGATCATTTAGAAATCATTCTAATATTCTGATTTATTATGAGTGTTGGAAACAGTTCTGCTGTCTAATATATTTGATGAAAAAGAGGTTAAAAAAAACTGCATTTATTCCAAAATAAAAAAAAAAATTCTAATAATATATATTCTAATAAGATTTTTTCTTTACTATCACTTTTTATCAATTTAACACATCCTTGCTGAATAAAAGTATTGATTTTATTTAAAAAAAAGAAAGAAAAAAAAAAAAATTACTGACCCCAAATTACTGACCAGTAGTGTGTATTGTTATTACAAAATATTTATATTTTAAAAACATAGCTTCTTTTTTTTTTTTTTACTTTTTATTCATCAAAAATATCCTAAAAAAGTATCACGTTCTGAAAAAATATTAAGCAGCAGAACTGTTTCCAAGCTTTGATAATGAATCATCATATTAGAATGATTTCTAAAGGATCATATCACAAAAATAAAAAAAAAACAGCTTTGCATCACAGAAATAAATGATAATTTAAAGTATAATAAATTTAAAAACAATTATTTTAAATTGTAATAATATATCACAATATTACATTTTTTTCTGTATTTTTGATCAAATAAATGCAGGCTTGATGAGCAGAAGAAACTTCTTTCAAAAACATTAAAAATAGTAATGTTTCCAAACTTTTGACCTGTACTGTATATATATATTTTTTTACTATATTTAGATCAAATAAATGCAGGTTTGGGGAGCAGAAGAGACTAACCCCCCCCCCCCCCCCCCCCCCCCCCCCCCCCCAGATCATCAGGTTTGTTTGTTCATCACTCAATCATCATTATACTGCATCTAAATCTCATCTTACTAAGACATATTATTGGAGATATAGAGCGATGACTGATATTTAAATAATTTAATGTCAGTGTCTGCTGTACTGTTATAAAAAGCTCCCTGATTTACATCACAAGCATCAGAATTTCATCTTGCTTTTAAGTTTTTGCCCATATAAATATCAACATTTGCATCAAATTTCATATTTTTGCTCAGTTTGAGCCTCTGAATAAAACTGATCCGTCTAGTTTTCTTTGATATAGATCATACTATATGAGCCAAAAAGCTCAAATATGATACTCAACAAAAACATATGCAAACTTTATATATTTTTGGTAACACTTTACAATAAGGTTCATTAGTTAACATTAGTTACCTACTTTAGCTAACATGAACTAAGCATGAACAACACTTCTACAGCATTTATTCATCTTAGCCCATGTTAATTTCAACACTTATTAACGCATTATTAAAATCAAAAGTTGTGCTTGTTAACATTTATAACATGAACTAACAATTAACTAACATTAACAAAGATGACTAAACACTGTAATAAATGTATTGTTCATTGTTTGCTCATGTTTAAACTAATTATTTATTTTTTTTTTTTACGATTTTGTCTAAAGGTTTAATCAATTGTTCAATTTCTAAAAATTAGATTTTTTCTGTCCAGCTTTACAGGGTTAAACCAATCCACTAAAAACAAAAACATAATATAAACATTAACATCAATATCAATCCTCAATATCACATCATAACCCGGTAACACTTTAGAACAGGGAACACTAATTCACTATTAACTACAACTTGTTTTCCCCCTCATTCCTAATTTTTCTGCTTATTAATAATAAGGATTGAAGTTTAGGTATTGGGGATAGCTTTGAATAGAATAAAGTCATATAGAATAATGCATTAATTTGTGCTTAATTAGTACTTATAAATAGCTAATATTCTAGTAAGATGCATGCTAATAAGCAACTAGTTAAGAGACCCTACAATAAAGTGTTACCGATAGCTTTGAAGGACAAAAAGTCTGAAACTTCCAAAAAATCTTGTTTAATTTTCATCACACAGGGAAAGAGCTGAACATTTCTTATGTGTTAATGGAAAATAAAGAAAGTCTTATGAATAATAAAACACAAATTGGTGAGTAAAAAAATGACAGGTTATTGATTCTTGGATGAATGGAGAATTATTTCTTTAAGCCGTATAAGAGTATAACAGAGATGCATGTAAACTTACTCCGTCCCGTCAGTGATGCTGCTGAGAGCGCAGTCCAAAACAGCCACTCGACTCCGGACACGAGGGTCCCAGCAGTCCACTCTGCCTTCACACACACACACACACACACACACACATTAACACACAGAGCACACGAACACAAACACCAGTCCTACACGACGGAGTTAAACACCAACCTCTAATGTCCCCGCAGCAAATAACTGATGAACAGGGTTGATGTCACACACGTTGATTTCTCTGTGAAGACATGAGAGCTTTACAATTCACACACAACTAATCTATTGTGATCAGTGTAGTATCATCTAATCAAACAAGCTCGAAATATTACAAACAGCATTTTCTATTCCTTTCTTATGCATCTTGTTATATAATGGTGTTAATAAGCACATAATTGAGACTTCATCAGCATTTTAATAAAACTGATATACTATTATAGTTTGTTAATTTTGTTTATTTGTTTTAATATTTTCTTTTGTAATTTTGTTGCATGCATTTGTCTTTTATCTCTTAGTCTAAGTTTAATTTTCAGCTGCTTTAGTAGTTAAACATAATGAAAATGAGAAATGGTCCCATGACAAGTATAAAAAAAATGAAATAAATTTAAGGGTATTTATATTTTATTTCAGTTAAGATTCATTTTATTTTAAGTAACAAAACATTTTTTCGGCTTTAGTTTGAGTTAACTATCATAACACTGGACTGTAAAATTTTTCATTTTAAAAATGTATGTTCCAAACAGAAAAGTGCTTGGAATGGAAATAAGCTACTAAAAATATACAATTATCTTTAAGGTTTTGATGTTTATATTTGGTACACTAGAAATGTGATTAAATTAAACAAATGCTATCTTTTTCATTACATGCTATCTAAAGGAAACTCAGCGATAATGTGCTTTAATTAACTGCATGGCTGTATACACAAACCGGTTCAACCAGCAGGTGTGTGTAGCCACCACAGATGTGGGTTTGTCAGTAGAGAGGAGAGAGGGACCAGAAAGACCGAACGGTGAACTAGCGCCCTGTGCTGGTGAGATACTTACGCTGCATCTGTCTGTAAGGAGTTCAGGAACCTGCCTTGTTCAAGATTCAGTCTGAAGACCTCTGAGCTACAGCGTAAACACAACACACGCACTTCATTGAGAAAACAAAACAGCTCATACAAAGTTAACAGGGTTTGCACAGTGTATGTGTATACAATCAGCACCAACTCTGATGGGTCTATCTCTCACAGATGAAAGGTCTATTCACACCGAGACTGAAGTGAAAAAGCTCCAGGCATTCACTTGCGTCAATGTCAGATGGACAGAAAAACAGACGTCACTCAGTCCAAAGCAAATCTGCCTTAACTCACCATGCAACAAAAATCTCAATGCACTAATGTACTCTAACATCATGTGTAAGCTTATTACACAGCTACGTAAATGAACGGATATAAAATATTACACAACTGTTCAAAAGTTTGGGGTCAGTAGGATTTGTTTAATGCTCTTTTGCTCTTCTAGGCTGCTATTATTTGATTAAAAATACAGTAAAAACACTAATCCTGAGAAATATAAACACAATTCAAAAAAAATATATTGCAATTTAAATAAATTATACCATTTAATCAAATCCTAATATGCAAACATGCATATCCATCAAAATTACTCCAGTCTTCAGTGTCACATGATCTTCAGAAATCAGTCTAATATTCTGATTTGCTGCTCAAGAAGCATTTCTGATTATCATCAATGTTGAAAACAACATTTTTGTGGAAACTGATACATTAAGCATTCTGTGATGAATAGAAAGTTTGAAAGAACAGCAAAGACAATAATAGATGAAATGACAGAAGTAGGCAGTAAATATTTGCTCTTGGTGTGAATAGACGTAGAGTACAGGTGATTTTCAGCGTGGCGTCTTACCTGGCACCCACGAAGTAGAGATCACAGGAAGGGTAGTGGTAGGAAAAATCCCGGCCAAACTTTGGGATGCGGGTCTTGTAGTAATGGCCGTGCTGAGAGTGGAATTCCACATAGCGGTCTATATGCAGAAACACTAGCTATAAAAAACAAAGACAAAATCATACAAATCACTTTTTATTTGCTTTTCTAGTCACATCACAACACACCAAATCTCAAACGAGGAGGTGGGAATCTCGTATCGCACGGAGGAGGACAACAATATATTGCCATTTCAGTATTTTGTCCCACCTCTATCTCAAACCTCATGATGACAAGGCCTCTGCTGAGTTTTAAAAATCAAAGTTAAGACTTAAGACCTGCACAAATAAGATGAATATAGCTAATACAGTTTATTGTATAACCAAAAATTAACATTAAAAAAGCTGAGAGAGCTGAAATATGCACACTTACAACTGTCTACAACATATTACAATATAAACACAATCAAGTAAACACTCATAAATCATCAAAAGCAGATCATAGGTTTGGCACAAATGCACAGCATTTGGACTTGAAACATGCTGGTATTTACATTTATTAAATTAAATAATCCCCATTTTAATTTTAATAACCACATTAAGATGTACCACTGCATTCTGTCCCCCAATAACCTCTTAAATGATATTTAAGACTTTTTTTTCCATTTAAAGGGGTCATGAACTGCCTTTATTATTTTGTACTGTTTGAATACGCTTGATGGACTGTAGACTCAGAAGTAAACTCCCACTGCTGTGATTGGCTAACAGTTGTGTATGTTTGACAGCCTACAGCCTTCACAGATGGACGCTGCTGTGATTTAGGTTAAAACGCATAAATACTCAGTACATACAAAGGACCAAGTTCTTACTGACGCGGTCTATTAAAAATAAAGTTCATCCCCTCTTTCCTAATGTTGGGGTTTAGAAGGAAGGCGGTGTTTTGTTTTCCACAATGTGGACAGTGACATAGAATCGGTGGGCGGAGCTTAACAGGTAATGCCATAGAATTGGTGGGCGAAGCTAAACAGGTAATGCCGTAGAATCGGTGGGCGGAGCTAAACAGACAGTGACGTAGAAATGGTGGGTGGAGCTAAACAGGTAGTGCCGTAGAATTACAGTGCCTAGAAAAACAGGTAATGCCGTAAAATTAGTGGGTGGAGCTAAACAGACAGTGCCTAGAAACGGTGGGTGGAGCTAAACTGACAGTGCCTAGAATCGGTGGGCGGAGATAAACAGGTAATACCGTAGAATTGGTGGGCGGAGCTAAACAGGTAATGCCGTAGAATTGGTGGGCGGAGCTAAACAGGTAATGCCGTAGAATCGGTGGGCGGAGCTAAACAGACAGTGACGTAGAATTGGTGGGTGGAGCTAAACAGGTAATGCCGTAAAATTAGTGGGTGGAGCTAAACAGACAGTGCCTAGAAACGGTGGGTGGAGCTAAACTGACAGTGCCTAGAATTGGTGGGTGGAGCTAAACAGGTAATGGGGTAGAATTGGTGGGCGGAGCTAAACAGGGCCCCCCAGTGCCTAGAAATTGGTGGGCGGAGCTAAACAGGTAATGCCATAGAATTGGTGGGCGAAGCTAAACAGACAGTGACGTAGAAATGGTGGGTGGAGCTAAACAGGTAGTGCCGTAGAATTAGTGGGTGGAGCTAAACAGACAGTGCCTAGAAATGGTGGGCGGAGCTAAACAGGTAATGTCGTAGAATTGGTGGGTGGAGCTAAACAGACAGTGCCTAGAAACGGTGGGCGGAGCTAAACAGGTAGTGCCGTAGAATTGGTGGGTGGAGCTAAATAGTGCGTAGAAATGGTAGGCGGAGCTAAACAGGTAATGTCGTAGAATTGGTGGGCGGAGCTAAACAGACAGTGCCTAGAAACGGTGGGCGGAGCTAAACAGGTAATGTCGTAGAATTGGTGGGCGGAGCTAAACAGACAGTGATGTAGAAGTAGGCGTTGATGACCTTCTGTGGAGGTGGGGTTTAGCCACACTATGACATCATAAAGTGACACATTCCGCCTGTTGGCAGATTGGCTTCAATACAAGCTGTTTTTAGACTAACATGACGGTTTTGAGTTCTGAAACTTACAGGACGTTTTTATAGTACTACAACCTTTTATATGTCAAAAGATCAAGGGAATTTTGATTACTCAGGTCATGACCCCGTTAAGATATTTCCAAATTACTATCTTAAATTTGACTAAGTAATACAAGCATACAACAAAAACAGCAGACAAACAGAAAGAGACACAAAGATGCATATAACGGCCGTGTGGGTTTTACCTTAGAGTAGTCCTCAGATAGGATGTCAAACGTCACCACTGTGAGGGGAATAAAACCGTGAGGTAAGTGACAAACCATCCTCAATTACATCATCAACCAGCAGCTTTAGCCATCATCTGCTGTGTTATCTGTAATCAGTAAGACATTAATGAGAGCTCAGGTTGTTTGTGTGTGGACGCTCTGATTAAATATTAAGCAATGCACTGGGCTTTTATTACAGAGATCATCAACAGCACCCAAACCAAACCCTAGACTTCATACCACTAGAACTAGCGCTAATCAAACAGATGCTACCATGGATGCTGACTGGCTGATGATATCATATTCACTTGTGTTATACAACGATTATAACACTCACCATCAGACTCCAGGCACCTCTCAAATTTCAGAGACAACTGGTAAGTATCATAGCATCGGACTCTAGGTTTGTATGTGCCTGAAAACATTCAAAAAAGCATTTTTAAAATTATTGCAATGTCCAGCATCATTTATCTGTTCCCAAAGTTTAAATCTGCACATTCAGCGTATGTATCTGACCTGCAGCTAAAATGAACTGGCCGTCGCGTGACACTCGGATGGAGGTGCAGACTGTGGGCATCTCGAAATCCTGAATCAGCTCAATCCTCTTCTGGATGTCTGTTAAAGATACGATTGAAGAAATTACCAGACGTCTCGGGCAATGCTTCACAGGAGAGCGTATAAGAGAGAGGGTGGAAAGCTGTGCCAATATTTACAATGAAAAAGACTGTGCAAAAAATCAAATGCGATTTTTATGCGCATCTCCTCAGTAAAGGCGCTCTAGTGCAAAAAAAATGCGTTTTTACTATATATCTCCTCAGTAATAGGCGCTCCTGTGATTAGTAGTATATCTCCAGCACGTGCGTTCACAAAAGGGTTGCCAGGTTTTCACACAAAAAACATAGAAAAATTGATTCTCCTAAACATATAGTCCACATTTCAAAAACTGGTTCCGGGTTGATAAAAAAAGGTTTTTGGCAGGGTTCCTTGGTAATATTCACTGGTTTTAGGGGCTAAAAAACGTTATTGGTATTGGGCGCTTTAAAACCCGCGAACAATGAAAAAATTATATGAATTGGCAAAAGGTTGGCATTACCACATCATTCTGTAATGCACTGACTCTCTTCTTTCGATCAACAGCAGGCGAAATTTGTCATTTGAAAACAGGGAGTAATGTGTAGCTTGTCGGGTTACAACTAATGTATTAAAATGAGGAACAGATTGTGTTTGTGTGGGTCATACATACATACATACATACATACATATATACATATGTATACATATATACATATAACATACATATACATATATATATAATATGGCATATATAGCCCCTAAAATGTATATTTTACCAAGGCAACCCTGCCAAAAACACTTATATATATATATAGCCATATATGCACTTTTATCGGGGAACCTACTACAAACATATTGGGCTAGTTATACACTACATATATACACATGCATATATATATACATACATATAAACACATGCATATATACATACACATACATGTGCTGGACATATACATACTAATCATAGGAGCGTCCATACATACATATATACATGCATACATGAAATATATATATATATACATACCATACATACATACACACACACACACATCTATATTCATATATATATATATATATATATATATATATATAATAGGAAGTATAGTGAATGTACTATATATTATATGTAATCACAAGGAAACATTATACATTCATAATTTCAAATGAATTCCCATCATAATAAAACCAAAGACAAAGTTGACAAAAAGCACACTAATAAAATCAAATAAATTCCCATAATAAACCAACATAAAACAAATCTAAAGCACTTGGTAATTAATTCACACAAAGTTGAAACAAAAGCCAAGAAATATTTGCTGTATTCGCATCTTAACAGCAATCAAAACACTAGCTATGTGAAGTGAAAACAAAAAAAAACAGAAGTATTTGCACTATAAACACATTTATAACAATAAATAAAATAGAAAAAAAAATCAGAACACTACATGAAAAACAAAGTGCATCTTAACAGCAATCAAAACACTAGCTGAAAATGACAGATGAATATGTGTACAACAAGGTTAGTGTTTTAGTGTCTCAAATCAAGTGAATTTTTAGATTACGAGCTTTCCTGTCGTTCACTGAATTAACTCTTTGAGAATAACACAAACAGAAGAAGAGTTTTACCTCCGGAAGAGATTTCCCATGACTCAGATTATAGATCTTCACGTTATTCACGCTGGACACCTGCATCTCTAAAGCGATCAGACAGAGTTTTCAATCATAACACATACACTCATGTAAAAGTTGAAGCACTACTGTTAGCATCAGCACGAGACCCACGTGGATGCACAACAGGAAGTGAGGAGGCGAAGGACGAAGTCCGTGTGGAAACACATCCCGCGACAATAGTTCCTAGTGTTCGCAAACACGCAAGCGCTGTAGCTCTCACGTCAACTACCCATGTACTGAGATAAGATTAAATAAAAACAAATAGCTAAATAAAATTTTGTTGCTAACATTAACATTTTACGACGGCGTTTTTAGTGCCACTTTAAAAAACTATCAAACTAAGATTACGAGATTAAAGTCGTAATATTTCGAGAATAAATTCGAAATGTTTCGAGAATTTAAATCCTAGAAATTAAAGTTATAATATTTTTGAGAGTATAGTCTTTATTGCGCATGCAAATGTCCCTGATTGAGAGCACCGGGACAGAGTTAAAGGCCACCGGAATACATTTGAAAATTGTTGCGTCCGAGAATAGCCCGAGATTTATTAACAGACTGAACAGAAGGACGAAGAACTTTTTGTCTTTTCTCTTATTTAACGCCCAAATTAATAAACTACAGCAAGCGCTGTAGCTCTCTTATTTAACGCCTTTTTTAATACACTACACATCTACAGGTGCATCTCAATAAATTAGAATGTTGTGGAAAAGTTCATTTATTTCAGTAATTCAACTCAAATTGTGAAACTTGTGTATTAAATAAATTCAGTGCACACAGACTGAAGTAGTTTAAGTCTTTGGTTCTTTTAATTGTGATGATTTTGGCTCACATTTAACAAAAACCCACCAATTCACAACAATATCTCAAACAAATCAGAATAATTCATAAGACCAGAGAATTGCCAGAGTTTTGAGAATGCAGCGGACATGGAGGACTACAATCTAATAAGAGCTTGTTCAAATACTGAGGTGCTAAACCATTCAGGGATTTATAAGTAATAAGCAAGATTTTAAAATCTATACGATGTTTGATAGGGAGCCAGTGCAGTGTTGACAGGACCAGGGTTAATATGGTCATACTTCCTGGTTCTAGAAAGAACTCTAGCTGCTGCATTTTGGACTAACTGGAGTTTGTTTACTAAGCGTGCAGAACAACCACCCAATAAAGCATTACAATAATCTAAACTTGAGGTCATCAACGCATGGATTAACATTTCTGCATTTGACATTGAGAGCATAGGTCGTAATTGAGATATATTTTTGAGATTGAAAAATGCAGTTTTACAAATGCTAGAAACGTGGCTTTCTAATGAAAGTTTGCTATCAAAAAGAACACCTAGGTTCCTAACTGATGACGAAGAATTGACAGAGTAGCCTTTGAGTCTTAGACAGCGTTCTAGGTTATTGCATACAGAGTTTTTAGGTCTATAATTAACACCTCTGTTTTTTTCAAAAATTAACAAAAAAAAATTAATCCAGTTTTTTTATATCGACTACTATGCATTTCGTTAGTTTTTCAAATTGGTATGTTTCGCTGGGCCGCGAAGAAATATAGAGCTGAGTATCATCAGCATAACAGTGAAAGCTAACACCGTGTTTCCTGATTATATTTCCCAAGGGTAACATGTAAAGCGTGAAGAGTAACGGCCCTAGTACTGAGCCTTGTGGTACTCCATACTGCACTTGTGAACGATATGATACCTCTTCATTCACTTCTACGAATTGATGGCAGTCATATAAGTATGATTTGAACCATGCTAATGCACTTCCATTAATGCCAACAAAGTTTTCTAGTCTATGCAAAAGAATGTTGTGGTCAATAGTGTCGAACGCAGCACTAAGATCCAATAGCACTAATAGAGAGATACAACCACGATCAGAAGAGAAGGTCATTTGTAACTCTAATTAGAGCAGTCTCAGTACTATGATACAGTCTAAATCCTGACTGGAAATCCTCACAGATACCATTTTTCTCTAAGAGGGAATATAATTTTGAGGCTTTTACCATTATCTTAGAAACAAAAACAAAAAACGAAAACTCTATATAATTAAATAATTAACTATTTCCAAGTTGTCAATTTGTGGTTCTTTTGATGAGAGGCTTAATAACAGGCATTTTGAAGGTTTTGGGGACATATCCTAATGACAATGAGGAATTAATAATAGTCAGAAGAGGATCTATGACTCCTTGAAGCACCTCTTTTAGGAGCTTAGATGGAATAGGGTCCAACATACATGTTGTTTGTTTAGATGATTTAACAAGTTTATACAATTCTTCCTCTCCTATAGTAGAGAAGGAGTGGTATTGTTCCTTAGGCAATCTATAGCACACTATCTGATGTTACGACGATACTATAACTGAATGGCTGCATGGTTTACAATTTTTATCTCTAATAGTAGCGATCTTAGAAGTAAAGTAGCTCATAAAGTCATTACAGCTGTGCTGTTGGGAAATTTGGGAAATTTCAACACTTGTTGGACTGTCTAACCGTCAGATTAGAACCAACATGAAAGCAGAGCTAGCCGCTGAAAAGGGGGTTTTCCCGAAGTCAAAAAGGAGAAAACACACCTGCTGGCAGATGCTTCTGTTCTCATACTTCAGCGCATGAGTGGAGCTTTCCACCAGCGAATGCATCAAAATGAATACATTCAGCTTGACATACTCAGCTTTCCTTGAGAACCGATTGTGCTCTTAAGCTATGCAACCACTAAAGAGACAATCAAGGAATAAACAGAGCCTCTTATGATCTTTTTGGAATGCATTGATGTGAGAGCCTCCCATCTCCCTTGAGAGCTCTGGGCAAAAAAAAAACAAACAACAAAAAAAAAAACCTGATGATGTGTTTTGCGTATGAATTGACATGTTTACTACATTTGCTTAGACACTAATCATGCTGATGGTGTTCCCCATAGCAACAAGTCCAGATGCTATGCTGAAGTTCCACTTCGAAAGGAAATCAAAAATTTGCAAAATATGAGTGAATGCAGAGTTTCTCAGAACACAAAAGCAAGATTCAGATATACATTTCCTCTCAAACTACAAAGACAATCAAGGATTAACAGAGCCCTCTTTATATGATGCATTGAGGTAGAGCCTCCTCTCCTTGAGAGCTCTGGGCAAAAAAAAACACCCCTTAAATGTCGAAATATAATTTTTTTCCCATCACCATGTCCCTTTAGGTGCTCTGTATATTTCCCCCTTAAATGTCGAAATATAAAATAAGATTCTTTGTTTTGAAATGTGGCCATGGACATTTACGTGAGATTCAGAGCATACTTAATAACCATCACTACTGCTTTACTTAACCAGGGGAAGCTTGCAGACCCGTGCATTGACCAATATCGTGAAAAAGGAGTCTTGGTTTTGAATTCAGAGTACCTCACAACACTCCTAGTTGTGGTGCCCAGGTCAGTGAGAACTCTAAGAGCAAATCTTAACTCAGATATATCTGATCAAGCGTTTTTCTGAATGTATTTGTTACACTGTCTTTATAGAACGGCATATGCACTATGGGAGAAGACATATGAGTTGATGTCAAAGTTTGTGGTTCCTCGTTCCAGCCAGTTGGTCCCAGTACATGTTTGTTGAGTAAAATCATGTAAAATCTGAAAATAGTTATTTTAATTGTTTAAAAGTATTAATTACTGATTAGCTGATCATTGATATCTGGAAATCCACCCCTGTATTTTTTTGCAAAGCATGCAATAACTATGTTTCTGTTTGTATAACAGGAAGTTGGTTGAGGATGTAGATGCAGGGATTTTCACAGTAACCCTGTTTAAGAATGTCATTGCAAAATTCAAAACCAATGCCAAAAAGTACAAGTAAGCTTACTTTTTAAAATCTTTACTAAACAACCTTGCTAAATTTTTTTTCATATATCTGCAAGTACAGTCTCAGGAAAAAAGTACCCTTTAAAAAGGTGCACTTACCTTATTTACCTCTAAAGGGTGCATTAAAGGTACATATTAGTACTTAAATTGTACATATTCAAACCTAAATGGTACATATTAATACTTTTTTTTAAATGTAGCGCCCCTATTTGTTTGCTGGAATTTGTTTGCTTCTCAGGACACATGAACCTCGGCACATGTGGACAGGCATCCATACCCTCACAGACTATAAACCAGGAAACAGCACACCCCCAACCAGCAATGCCACCTTCCCTAATGATCTAAACTACATTTATGCTCGCTTTGATCGTGGAAACACAGAACCACCCATCAAAGCTGTGCTCACACCTGACGACCTGCCGCTCACACTTTCCACCAGTGACGTGTGCTCCACCTTGCGTAAGGTGAATGTTCATAAAGCTGCAGGCCCTGATGGCATCACTGGCCGAGTGCTTAGGGTGTGCAGAACAGCTGGCTGAGGCCTTCACCAACATTTTCAACCTCTCTTTGGCCCAAGCCATTGTTCCCAACTGCTTCAAAACAACCACCATTGTACCTGTACCAAAACATGCTGGTGCAGTGGCCCTCAATGACTTCCGCCCAATTGCTCTTACTCCCATTATTACAAAGTGTTTTGAGAGGCTGGTCCTCTCCCACCTGAAAACATGCTTGCCCCCTACACTGGACCCATACCAGTTCGCCTACAAATCCAACAGGTCAACTGAGGATGCCATCGCCTCCACTCTGCCTGGACGCACCTGGACAGAACGAACACATATGTCAGGATGCTATTCATTGATTTCAGCTCCGCCTTCAATACTGTGATCCCATCCAAGTTGATCTCCAGTTCTGTGATCTTGGCATCAGCCCCTCCCTCTGTAACTGGACTTTGAACTGGACCTTGAACAGACCACAGTCTGTTAGGATCAGTAACCACACCTCCTCCGTCCTCACTTTAAAACACTGGGGTACCACAGGGCTGTGTGCTGAGTCCGGATCCTCTACTCCCTTTTCACCCACCACTGCATACCTATGCATGGCTCTAACTCCATAATCAATGTTGGGAGATGAGACCATGGTGGTAGGCCTGATCAGCGGCAATGATGAGACAACCTACAAGGACGAGGTTCAGCATCTAGCAATGTGGTGTGCCAACAATAACCTTGCACTCAACACCCAAAAGACCAAAGAGCTGATTGTAGACCACCGGCAGACTAAGAAGGACCACACTCCCATCTACATTGATGGGGCTGAAGTGGAGCGCGTGCGAGCTTCAATTCCTTGGTGTCCATCTCTCTGAGGATCTTTCCTGGACCCTCAACACCTCCCTACTGTTTAAAAAGGACACAACAGCGCCTTTACTTCCTTAGGAAAAAACTGAGGGAAGCCGTCACACCTGTCCCCCAACAGCTCCTGCCTAAACTTCTACCGCTGCTCTATTGAAAGCATTCTCAACAAAACTGCATCACAGTGCGGTATGGCAACTGCACTGTTTCGGGACCAGAAAGCCCTCCAGCGGGTGGTGTGAAAATGCCAAAGTACATCACTGGTGTCGGGCTACCCTCCATCAAAGACGTCAACCACAAATGCTGCCTAAGGAGAGTGAGAAGTATCTTCAAAGACTCCTCTCCAATCACCCCAATCACAGACTGTTCACTCCTCTCCCATCAGGGAGACGTTATAGGAGTCTTCGCTGTCGCACCAGCAGACTCAGGAACAGTTTCTTTCCATCAGCGGTCAGCCTACTGAAGTTCCCAAACTATTTTGCTACAGCCCAGTAAGAAGAATAGAAAGCAGCTAAGGCAGCAACTCTTTATTCAAACACAGCGCTGACAAACAAAACGAAATATAATATTCCCCCCCCTCTCTTTATCTAAATTAACATTTACAAAGTGACATGATTAAAAGATAGGTACTCCCTAAAAAGAATTTCTGTTATAATAAGAAATATTTCAATGTTGTTTAAAAAACAAAAACAAATAGCTGCAAATGGAGATATTTTTGAATAGCCATCAATGGAAAAAGACAATCTTTAATGCCAGATGGTGTAGTTAGTTACCACATAGTGTACCAGCATGTACTTATTCATTATTATTATATATTCATTCATTATTATTATCATGTCATTTCAAAGTCTTGTAATGCTTTTTATTTCTTCCATGAAACATGAAATGAGAAATTCCAAAGAATTACAGTCTTGCTACTCACTCTTTTGTAATGAATGGGGACTGAAGTGTACAAACCCAATTCCAAAAAAGTTGGGACACTGTACAAATTGGGAGTAAAAAAGGAATGGAATAATTTACAAATCTCAGAAACTTATATTTTATTCATAATAGAATATAGATAACATATCAAATGTTGAAAGTGAGACATTTTGAAATGTCGTGCCAAATATTGGCTCATTTGGATTTCATGAGAGCTACACATTCCAAAAAAGTTTGGGACAGGTCAAGTCAAGTCAAGTCATCTTTATTATATATAGCGCTTTAAACAAAAAAAGATTGCGTCAAAGCAACTAAACAACATTAATTAGGAAAACAGTGTGTCAATAATGCAAAATGACAGTTAAAGGCAGGGTACCAATAAGTAAGTAAGTAAGTAAAATTTATTTGTATAGCACATTTCACAGATAAAAATCACAAAGTGCTTCACAACAATAGGTAAAATCCACAACACTTATAAATACATTACAGCACATAATCAAAATAAACAAAGTACACATAAGGCACCACTACAGTCTAGTTAAAAGCCTCTTTAAGAAGAAGAGTTTTCAACTGGGTTTTAAAATTTTCCACACAATCCAAGCAGCGTATGGAAGGAGGCAAAGCGTTCCTCAACCGAGGTGCCACAACTTGAAACGAACGGTGTTCCCCTCTAGTTTTAAAATGTGTAAGGGGGGCACTAAAAATCTCTGGCCTGTTGATCTCAGACTATGTGAGGATTGTACGCAGCTGTATCAGGTCAGAGATGTATGGGGGGGGGGGCGCCTGTCCTTGTAAGGCTCTAAAAGTTAGAACAAAAATTTTAAAGTGCATTCTAAATTTCACTGGTAGCCAATGAAGAGAAGCTAAAATAGGGAGTAATATGTGCCCTTTTACTCGTGTGGGTTAAAAGCCTAGCAGCAGAATTTTGAACAGTCTGGAGACGACAAAGATCCTTCCTATTAAGGCAAATAAAAAGACTGTTACAATAGTCTAAACGAGATGAAATAAAAGCATGAATAATCATCTCCAACTTGACCTTTGACACCAGGGCTCTTATCTTAGAAATGTTCCTTAATTGAAAGAAACAGTTTTTAATAAGTTGCTTCGAGTGTTTCTCCAGAGACATGGCCGCATCAAAAACAAAACCTAAGCTCCTGAGACTCGGCTGAACAGACGAACCTAAGGCACCCGATATGTTGTTTTATCTGAGGAATGCTCTGCTCAGGAGCAATGATTAAGGTTTTCAGTCTTGGCTGAGTTCAGTATTAAAAAGTTATTTCCGTTTTAGCCACTTCTTAATCTTACTCAAACAGTTGATTAAAGATGACAATTTATATAACTCAGTAGGCTTGAAAGAACAGTAAAACTGAAAGTCATCTGCATACAAGTGATAAGAGACATCCTGAAACTGGCTAATTATCTGTCCTAGAGGATGTATATACAGAAGGAAAAGAATCGGTCCCAGGACAGAACCCTGAGGAACACCACTCGACAAACCTACAGTATCTGACATAATCTGATTTATAAAAACACTAAAACTTCTACCGGTAAGGTAAGATGAGAACCATTTTAAAACTGATCCAGATATCCCTAATAGATCCTGAAGTTTATCAAGCATAATATTGTGATCAATAGTGTCAAAGGCAGATGTAAGGTCCAGTAAAACTAACACTGTATGCTTCCCAGAATCAGCTGACATCAAAATATCACTTGAGACCTTCACCAGTGCAGTTTCCGTAGAATGTTTACGTGACGAAACCCTGACTGATATTTGTCAAAAACTATAATTTATCTCTAAGAAAGTATTAAGCTGCTCTGCTACCACTTTCTCAAGAATCTTAGCCATAAAAGGGAGTTTAGATATAGGCCTATAATTTATGGGTTTCAATGGGTCTAAACTGGGCTTTTTAAGAACAGGTTCAACAATAGCATGTTTAAAAAAGTCAGGAACCACACCAGTTAAAAGAGAGGTATTGATCATTTCTACAACACAGGGGCCAATACTATCAAAAACCTGCTTAAACAGCGAAGGCAGGAGAACATCACTATGGCCATAAGCGGGCTTCAACTTATCTAGCAGAGTGGTAACATCATGTAATGTCACTAGTTTAAAGGAGAAACACGGATGGGAAAGAGCAAAAGTGCAAGCCTTATGTGCAGGATGAGGTATAATAGTATTGAAGATGTACAGTTCTCTCTCCACCTTCAATACTATGACTTAGGTGCCCTTGAGCAAGGCACCGAACCCCCAACTGCTCCCCGGGCGCCGCAGCATAAAAATGGCTGCCCACTGCTCCGGGTGTTGTGTTCACAGTGTGTGTGTGTGTTCACTGCTCTGTGTGTGTGCACTTCGGATGGGTTAAATGCAGAGCACGAATTCTGAGAATTCTGAGTATGGGTCACCATACTTGGCTGAATGTCACGTCACTTTTTTTTTACTAGCTCTGATATCCTTCATTTTCTCAACAAAGAAGTCAAGGAATACATTACTTTTTGGCAGAGAGAGCACCGCAGTTGGAGAAACAGATGGCGAAACAATAGAATTATGGTATCAAACAAGAATTTGGAGTTTTTCTATTAGAGGATATTAGCTGAGAGAAGTAGTTAGTTCTAGCACTTTTCAGGAGTTCATTTAGAGAAGTAGTTAATTCCCTAAGATAAAGCCTGTGAACTTCAAGTTTGGTTGTTTTCCATAAGCGCTCTATTTTCAGACATTTACTTCTATAGCTCTGAATAGATGCATTTATCCACGGACAGGGCTTTTTAATAGAGACAGTGTTTGATTTCATAGGAGCCACTTCATCTAAAATTGCTAAACATTGGCTGTTAAAAGACTCAGCATACACATTTACATCACTGCAACCCCTTAGCTGGCATGGATTAAACAAAATAGCAAACTTCCCAGCAACATCCTGATTAATAACTCTCCTTTGAGCCTTAATTCTTAGAGGCGGGGGGTCCCGAGGGAAATTCAGGTTGAAGAAAACACAACTATGATCACTCACATGTACATCCTCCACACACACATTTACTATTATAAGAGGCCGGAAAAGTTAAATGTACATAAAAGGAAGAGCTGGAGGACCAATTTGCAACTTATTAGGTCAATTGGCAACATGACTGGGAATAAAAAGAGCCTCTCGGAGTCGCAGTGTCTCTCAGAAGTCAAGATGGGCTGAGGATCACCAATTCCCCCAATGCTGTGGCGAAAAATAGTGGAGCAATATCAGAAAGGAGTTTCTCCGAGAAAAATTGCTAAGAGTTTGAAGTTATCATTATCTACAGTGCATAATATCATCCAAAGATTCAGAGAATCTGGAACAATCTCTGTGCGTAAGGGTCAAGGCCGGAAAACCATACTGTATGCCCGTGATCTTCGGGCCCTTAGACGCCACTGCATCACATACAGGAATGCTACTGTAATGGAAATCACAACATTGGCTCAGGAATACTTCCATAAAACATTTTCGGTGAACACAATCCACCGTGCCATTTGCCGTTGCCAGCTAAAACTCTATAGGTCAAAAAAGAAGCCATATCTAAACATGATCCAGAAGCGCAGGCGTTTTCTCTGGGCCAAGGCTCATTTAAAATGGACTGTGGCAAAGTGGAAAACTGTTCTGTGGTCAGAAGAATCAAAATTTGAAGTTCTTTTTGGAAAACTGCGACACCATGTCATCCGGACTAAATAGGACAAGGACAACCCAAGTTGTTATCAGTTCTCAGTTCTGAAGCCTGCATCTTTGATGGTATGGGGTTGCATGAGTGCGTGTGGCATGGGCAGCTTACACATCTGGAAAGGCACCATCAATGCTGAAAGGTATATCCAAGTTCTAGAACAACATATGCTCCCATCCAAATGTTGTCTCTTTCAGGGAAGACCTTGCATTTTCCAATATCACAATGCCAGACCACATACTGCATCAATTACAAAATCATGGCTGCGTAGAAGAAGGATCCGGGTACTGAAATGGCCAGCCTGCAGTCCAGATCTTTCACCCATAGAAAACATTTGGCGCATCATAAAGAGGAAGATGCGACAAAGGAGACCTAAGACAGTTGAGCAACTAGAAGCCTGGATTAGACAAGAATGGGACAACATTCCTATTCCTAAACTTGAGTAACTTGTCTCCTCTGTCCCCAGACATTTGCAGACTGTTATAAAAAGAAGAGGGGATGCCACACAGTGGTAAACATTGCCTTGTCCCAACTTTTTTTGAGATGTGCTGATGCCATGAAATTTAAAATCAACTTATTTTTCCCCTTAAAATGACACATTTTCTCAGTTTATACATTTGATATGTCATCTATGTTGTATTCAGAATAAAATATTGAAATTTGAAACTTCCACATCATTCCACTCTGTTTTTATTCACAATTTGTACAGTGTCCCAACTTTTTTGGAATCGGGTTTGTATAAACTTCAAAAATTACACCTAGAAATACCTCAAAAATATAATGGTGCAGCATTCTGTATGTATAGGTATGCCTGGGCTGTTATAAAAGAAAAAAAAAAAAAATTATATATTCTAGAGTTGTTTGGGGTGGGGATAAATAAAATGCGATCTGCGATGATGTCATAATCATGTTGCATTGTGGTCTATGGATCTGCCCGAAGTGTGCATATGAAACAGACTCGCTCCCTCTATCAAAATCGAGGGGACAAGGTTCTGTCCATATAAACTTCCCTTGTCCACTTTGCGAAGTGGGACGCACTTCAAAAGGGCAGCAGGGATTCCCCAGAGGAGAAGTGCTTAGGGAAGTTTGTGAGTGCATGTCTAAAAGTAGAGTGGAATGCAGCCTTGGTTTGTTCACAGTCAGTTTCCTTTTTCCTTTATCTTAGTTACCCACCACTCTTCTGTTTCCTTCTGTTTCCGTCATTACAGCTTTTCATTATTAGTTATTCATCACTGTGTATTTAAGTTGTGCACTCCTTGTGCATTCTTTATTCGTCTGGTATTGTTTGTGTAAGTCAAGGGTTTTGCATGCTTTATCTAATGGGTCTACCTGTATTTGTTAGATTTAAAAAAGACTTGTTATTTTAAATCTTCATCTGACCTGAAGCATGAGAAAGCTGTCTCCATACACATATTTTTATATGAAGTTTGGGATATTGCATTAAAATAAAAAATAAAAAACACCAAGATGCTCATAAAATTGTAAAATGTACATAAAAAAAGGAATGCACGCAGTTGAGGTGGCTATTTTTAATTCGGTAAGAAAACATGCACATAAACTATGCTGAAAATGAATATGGCTAATAACAAATTTACTGAATAAATTTTTTGATGCTCAACAAAAAACTCATGTGACTTTGCCTCAACAGATCAAGTAATTAGATAACTGGATTAACCAGAAGAGCAATCCAAATCTTCAAAAAAATCAGGCATCCAAACACAAGATGACAGCGGTTGTGATTGTTTTTGTTTGTGTGCTCTGAGGCGCAGGTGATTTATTATGTAGGAAAAAAAGAGTCAAAGGCTTCCCTGATTGCAACAACTTTATATTTTTATTAATAGTTTGCACCATTTTCCCAGGAAGTGAAGATTTTTTTCTCTTGCTGTCATTCTTCCTAGGTGGGGCTTGATATCCCAGATGGAAGCAGTGGCCATCTTTTATCCTATCAAAATTCATTTGGTGGATCCAAGTTAATGCTAAATCATAGAATAAAGTTATTTGGCACCCTGACAAACAGATGGATGACATGGTTACCGAGTGTGAACATTTTTTATGGCCTATAGTATAAGACAGATACATTTACTTGAGAACTGCTGGTTTTTAAATTACTATGCAAATTACTATTTTTGTTGCCCAATTACAGAATCATCTGCATTACAGATTTGTTGTAACATTGACCCCAATGTTATATTTTCATGTTTTCTCACTTCTAATGCCTGATAAATTTTCAAAAGGCTTTCTGTGTCTAATAACAAGACTCCAATTCATAACCCAGAGTACAGAATGTAAACAGACAGGGTAGGTCAAATTTAATTTTATAATTAAAGTGTAATCATTTCTAAACATTACGGTTGTAGTAAATGTGTTTTCAATTGCTGCTCTGATAGTTTTCTTCTACAGATCTGCAAAGGCACCATATTTTTTCTTAGGCACAGGAATAGTGTCATGTTATGCATTCTAAATTTTTTCATTACAAATAAAATGCCTCTCCAAGAAACCCCACAGCCTTCAATAACCCTGTCACAATATCCAAAATGTTCCTCATGTCACATTTGCAGTTTAATCAGTACAACACTGACAATATTACAGCAATAAACTTAGGTCAGAAAGTAACAATGTATTTACTGTTAGTTTATTGCCAGGTATGTTAAACTGATTTACAAAAAATAATGACAGCATTTTCTACAGAATAATCACAGCAAAAACAAAAGTTGGCAAAGTTATCAAAGCATAACAAAAATATCTCAAAGCATTTAACGTAAATAGAACATCCCATTCCTTAAACCAGGAGAAGGCGGGCAGAAGACAGTGGCGGGAAGGACAACACGTCTGCTCACTCCTGGAAAGGGATGGGAGAGTTGACCTGGGCACCCAGCTTATCTTCCCACCAGAGATCACCCAGACAATGTTAAGGCCAGATGCTGTGGTGTGGCCTCAAGAAGGCCCTCATCACTGAGCTGACTGTGCCACGGGAAGAGTGAATACCAACGGCACACAAGTTCAAGCAGCTCAAGCACTCTGATCTGGCGGCAAAGTGCAGAGAAGGGGATGGACCTTGACCATTCATCCTGTAGAAGTTGGATGCAGGGGTTTCGTGGGAGGTCCGCAATCCAACTTCTCTGAGCTGCCGGGACAACTTGGTTAAGCCTGAGGAAAGCCATCAAGGAGCTGGCGGAGGAGGCAGAGAAGGCAAGCTACTAGATGTGGCTACGGCAAATGGGACAGGAATTGGGGTTCGGTTCCCCAGTGAGGACAGCTGCAGGGGGTGGCAGGGAGACGTCCCCACAAGCCACTGCCTCCCCACCTGGAGACATATTGGAATAGGGAGCAAAACATTCGTGAATGGTAGCACCAGCTGATGACCCTGCAGCTGACCCAAAGGTGCACTAGAGGAGGTGCGGCAGGCAGAAATGCCAAGAAGGAAACATCACCTGTACTGAAATGGCAATGCTGGGGAAACAGTGACTACTGTGAAAATGCTGTTGGCAGCCAGGAAATTCTGGTGGACAATCAGGAAAGACTGCACCAGGTGTAGGCGGTTAGTCACCTTACCCACAAGCGAGCACCTCAACTGACTACAAAATGAAATAAGAAAAAAGACAACCCAAAGGCCCTTCAGAGCTCTCTGACAGACAGATGGGGAAGTTGGTGCAGAAGCAGCTGAGAGAGGGGCTCGCAAAAATCAACAGCAGCCAGCTTCCTGGGAAACTGAAAGTATGGTGTTACCAATACACACTTTTCCAGCACGTGATGTGGCCTCTGAAGGTGTCCAAAATACCATCATCCCTGGCTAGCAGGATGGACTCCATCTCCAATACCTACATCAGGAAGTGGTTGGGCCTCCTGCACTACTTCTCTGACACAGGACTCTTCGGCAAGAATGCTATTTAGGTTTCGTTGAAGTCTATCAGCCTTGGATACAAGCAGAAGACCCGTCTTGTATTCAAGTTAAAGGAATCCAGGGACGAAGCAGTAAAGAGTGCAGGGGTGACCATCCACATGGGGCGCAGATGGCGGGCCCAGCAGGAGTTCGATCAAACCGTTATCAGGCTACAACACAAGGAGGTCATGGGAAGAGTCCAACACAGCCGAGCAGGGTTGGGCTGGGGAGAGCCAGTCCGGTTCTGGTCCAAAGCCACAAGGGAGCAGAGGAAGACCATGGTGGTGGAAGAGGTTACCTCATCAAGGTAACCTCTTCCGTTACCTCATCAAGGCTGTTTCCAAGGGCAAACAAGGAGCATGGACCCGTTAGGAGGACAGAACCAGCAGGGTCATAACCTGGGCAGATATTTGGCAAACTCTGCAGTCGCGGCATAGCTTCTTCATGAGGGCAGTGGTTGATACTCTCCTTTTCCCCCCAAATCTCGCCCAGTGGTTTGGAAGTGAGGACAAGGGCCCCCTGTGTAATGAAGCCAATGCAGGCCTTCAACATATCCTGTCGGGGTGTAACGTTGCATTGACGCAGGGCCGCTTTAGATGGTGGGATAATCAGGTGCTGAGGAAGTTGTTGGAGCAGTTGAAAAGATGTAGAGTCCAGGCAAATAGCTCCTCAAATTGCCCTTCGGCCAAACATCCCATTCCTTAAACCAGGAGAAGGCGGGCAGAAGACAGTGGCAGGAAGGACAACATGTCTGCTCACTCCTGGAAAGGGATGGGAGATGCGTGTTGACCTGGGCACCCAGCTTATCTTCCCAACAGAGATCACCCAGACAATGTTAAGGCCAGATGCTGTGGTGTGGGCCACAGCAGCCAAGAAGACCCTCATCGCTGAGCTGACTGTGCCATGGGAAGAGGGAATACCAGCGGCACAAGAGTTCAAGAAGCTCAAGCACTCTGATCTGGCGGCAGAGTGCAGAGAAGGGGGATGGACCACGACCATCCATCCTGTAGAAGTTGGATGCAGGAGTTTCGTGGCAAAGTCTGCAATCCAGCTACTCAGAGCTGCCGGGACAACTGGGTTAAGCCTGAGGAGAGCCATCAAGGAGCTGGCAGAGGAGGTAGAGAAGGCAAGTTACTGGATGTGGCTATGGAGGAGGGACAGGAATTGGGGCTCGGTACCCCAGTGAGGGCAGCTGAAGGGGGTGGCGGGGAGACGTCCCCACAAGCCACTGCCCCCCCACCGGGAGATGTATTGGATAGGGGGCGAAACGTCTGTGAATGGTGGCAACAGCTGATGACCCTGCTGTATCCCAATAAGACGTCAATGGAAAATAGCAAACCAGTAGAAACAGTCAGGAAACTCATTTACAACAACCAGATATTAAAACCAGAAATAAACTTTTCAGAGGGAAGGTGATCTGACTAAAGTTCTCAATGAACTGCCTGTGAAAACTGGATTCAACAAGGGCTTGAAGGATGATATTATTGTGCTTCAGCCTGGTCTGGCGTTTCAGCCACAGGAAGCCACTAGGGTGCAGAATTCAGTAGCCCATGCAGAGCTTAGACGAGAATCCCTGGAATTATGTTCAACAGTCATACTTCTTGGCCCACATTGCCGTTCCCTACTCACAAGCTCTATCAATGAGGAGTGTGATGATATAAGCCACCTTAGATTGCTCAGATGGAAAGCAAGATGGTTGCATGGTACAGATTAAGGAGCATTGAGACAAGAATGATCAACAGGAATTGTGCTCACTGGAACAGGGTGATGGTGGGTTAAGCCAGGGCTCATCAGCGGGTGACAGCAAGCGGAGCAGTTTGAGAAGCAAGTTGAAGCTGCTGAGTAAGCTTGGGTACCTGCTGACTCATTTCCTGGATGGCCTGACGAGAAGCAGAGAGTTCCTCTTGTTGATGGCCAATAAGAATACTCTGCTGAGAGACAGCCTGACAAAGATCAGATCCATCTGCTGAGTCCATGATATGGCCGGATTGTTCTGTCAAGCAGCTGTAGGACAGATGGACTCAAATTCAGAAAGAATAGTCCAAACAGTTTATTAAATATTAATACTATATATTGAAACAAAGCTATGCAGTGATTAGAGGCACATACAAAATGTGCAGAGCAGAGGGTTACGAGGACTGGAATTGAGAACCACTGTTCTAGTATATTGAAGAGCCACTCAGTGTCCCTCTAATATTGTAGGTGAGAGACTGAAACATGGCCCGTCACAGACCCTGGGCTGTCAGCAGTGGTGAGGGGCAGTTCCCTTATCCTTGTATATTAAAAGAGTGAGCAGGCGGCCATAAACAAAAACATGCCATCACCTCTTGACAGGGAGACACTAGGGAAAGTCGGCTGGTATAATGGCCTGTAAGACTGCCCTTGTGCGTGTGCCAGATAATCAGAATAATACCTTCTGTGCTCAGTGTTTTAGAAATGAGACTTGGCTGCACATGCTCTAGAGCATAGGTCTCCAACCCTTCTCCTGGAGAGCTACCATCCTACAAATTTCAGCTCCAACCTCAATCAAACACACCGGAACCAGCTAATCAAAGGGTTTCCGGGCTACTTTATAATTACAGACAGGTGTGTTGGAGCAGGGTTGGAACTGAAGTCTGCAGGATGGTAGCTCCAGGAGCAGGGTTGGAGATCCCTGCGCTAGAGCTTCCTAAACAGCTGGCCTAAAGGCTAGGTAGTCTGGATTGTGCTAGCCATACCTATTGTCTAGCCTGCATCAGTAACTCAAAGGCCAGAGTCTATCGGCCCTATACACTCACTATGCAAGCTGCGTAGGGCCCCGCAAATTATGCAAGGCCTCTCCTCCCCCTCTCTAATATCAAAGCGCGCATCACTGTTTACAACTTAGATGAGAAAATGAAGCGGAACTACTGTTACGCCCTGTCTAGGGTAAAGGCACTACATGAAGGAGTATGAGAACACGGAGGAGTTTTGGAAAACGAATAAACAGTATTTTAATGAAACAGTGATGATTTTACAGTACAACAGGGGGAATTTTAGCTCCCAAAAAAAGATAAACAAAAAATAAATAAAATACCATTACTTCCCTAACTTCCTGTCAAAAACAATCAATAAACAAGTTTCAAACAAAAATGGCGTCAGTCTCCCTACCTCCCCAGAATACTATTATATACAATTATTTACAATAATAAGTGAACAGATCCAAACAGGGGCAATCCAGAATCATAGTCAAAGAACAGGCGGAAGTCAGTAGTGAAGTCAGTAGTATGAACAAATGGACAAACAAAACCAAAAAACAAAAAACAATCTCTCACCACCAAACAACACACATAAAACACAAATAAAACCTAAATCATACAAACAAATATAACAAACTAAAAGAATTAAGGCAGAGCAAGATAGCCCAAAAGCTGAAGCAGGAAGTGATGACGGAGTCTCTTATAGGCAGCAATACGTTTTCGTTTGAAAACTCATCTTATTCTCTCTGTTTCGGCCTTCCGTCCAGGTTTGAAACAATCAGGTTTCTTCCCGTCCACACTGACAGAAGGACACACACAAACACGCCCAAACGTATAAATTTGAAAACAGAAAGTAGAACAAAAGGGGCATAACACTGTCCTTCAGGTCACAAAGAGAGACTGAGAGAGAGAGACTAGCAGAGAGAGAGAGAGAGAGAGAGAGAGAGAAAGATGGCATGTATTTGTATATGTATATGGATCGTGATTTTACATGTATTTTGTTTTGTTTAAAATATATTCTGCTAAAAACTGTACAATGCTGTGGCAATATGTATAATCTAAGTATGTCATGCCAATTAAGCAATATGAATTGAAAGATGTCAGCAAATAACAGTGAAGTTAAGTTGATTTTCATTTCTCTCTAGTCTGTCTGTCTTGCTAACTTAGCTGGACAGAATAACAGTGAAGTTAAGTTGATTTTCATTTCTCTCTAGTCTGTCTGTCTTGCTAACTTAGCTGGACAGCACATCTCTTGATCTGACTGTGTCTTGATTGCTTGCCAGCCACTTCCAGGGCTGTGTGTTCTGTGCCTGATAAAAGTGAAAATACATTTATTACGTTTGTTAAACACGAAAAGTAAAACAGTGTTTATACGTGCACTGCATCTTGGAAAAGATAACAATGTCGCGCGTGAACATGCTTTCATATGATCGTGCACAAAATGAAATGCTTTCCAACAGCAACATCTGTGGGGACCAGTACAATAGGGGAGTGATGGCACTCCTTACCATAGGCGCACATAATTTTAAAACAAGACAATGACTATTTAGTATACAAATCAACATTAAAAAAATACATAAATCAAAGAAATAAATAAATATATATACTATTAATTCAAAATGTTGAATACAAAAGTCATGATTATCAATACATGATGCACAACACTCATGCACATCCCTCAGGATATAAATTAATAGCCATTAAGTATCAGGTGTTGCATGCATACTAAAAAACACAGTGACATTTTAACTTTTATTCATTCACAGGATATGCATTTTTTTAATATTCAGTTTTCACTATTTAAAATGTGAATTCTTGATATTAAGAATGGAAGTTTTACTAGTAACAATGTATATATTTGATATCAGAAATTACATTTTCACTAGTACAAACGTGGATTCTTGATATAAACAATGGCGTCATTATATCAGAAATTACATTTTGACTAGTAAAAACCATAGGGGAGTCGTGGGTTAAGCAAATAACCAGTGCTCTCTTCCACCCTTAATACCATGACTGAGGTGATACCCTTGAGCAAGACACCGAAAACCCAACTGCTCCTCGGGCGCCACAGAAACATCCCACCCCACCACTCCAATTTTAATTTCATGTTTTCTTTCACTACACTACATTTTATAATTGCAATTGGATAAGGTAAATGTACAAAGTAAATATACAAAGAACAAACACTCACTCACTTTTAATTCTTGATATCGACAATTGCATTTTTACTAGGTAAATATTGCAAGAGCTTAGCCATAGTATAAATAGTATTTTATATTTGAAAATATATAACAGGAAATCTGATGGAGCCAGTTTGACTGGGCCTGATGCAGCTTATAAACTTAATAATAGTAATCAATAATTTACAGGTGTTATGTTTAAGTTTGTAAGAAGAGGAGATGCTAGATCATCAGCCAGTACAATCACAGACTCAGTTGATCCACATCCAGCCTCAGCCAGTATTAGCACAGACCCAGTATGCTGTGGAGTCTTTCTATGAAGTCTTGGAGGTTTTGAAGCCAGACAGACTTTGTTAACAAGGTAACAAAGACGAGTTATGTTTGAAAAGCCAACTCAAGAATCTTGTTTGCACTCACATACTGCCCCGTCGACTTGATTACACAGATACTAGGCTTGTTTGAGATGCGCCTCGCCTTGACTGAAATGTAAGTGAGAGTAGGCGGCTGCAGTGAGGGGAGAAGTGAAATAAGCGCAGGCAAGACGGACAGTTCTGAGCTCTTGAAGTGGAACAGATACATACAAGATCAAAGGCAGATAGCGTGTTATTCTCACTCACATACTGTGTCGCAAATAAACATACAATTTCAGTTCTGTTGCTTTTATATGAAAATAAATATGATGAACAAGACACCCAAAATGCTTGCATTTGCACAACAGAGGAAGATGTCTTAGTTGGCTAAAGATGCAGGTTCAAAATATAATGAAATGCTTTAATGTTTGTTTTGTAGGTCAGAAAATTTACATATCAAAAGTTAACACCATAACCTGATTAAATGTTAAACGCCTACATAAGCCTATTCACATACTGACACGAACACCCATTGCTTACTGTATTACAGTGCAACTTTATAATGTGGACTCAATTCTAGCCCCCCCACATATTGTCATAAGCCTAACCTTTAATTTACTTCAGGATGGTATAAGAAAATAAATAATTAAACTAAAAATGCCGGAGCTAAAAAAAAAAAAAAACCTGGAGTCCTTTAATTGTTTTTGTAAAACAAAAAATTTAACCAAATCTCCAAATTTGGATAACAGGCAAGAAAACAAGACAAGATCACACGTCACTACAGACAAGTTCCATGTTAACTGTCAGAGCAAAGATTATATCTGGCATAAGACAAAAAAACAAGAGGGGAATATAAAGGATGACAAATGAACTAAAACGGGTGCGAGCCCTAATGAGATGATAAGGTATGAAGAGGAGCAGGGTAAAAACAGACAATAAACACAAACACCATGCATCAGCGCTGTGAGCCAGTCAAACACATGACACAACATAAACCCTGAGCTGATCAAACTGGCACCCTAACTCTTTGTATTTAACAACAGTTATCGAGAGCCTCACTGAGTAAAGATTAGCAAAAGTAATTTCTGCAGAAATATTTTTCAGTACACTCTAAAAAATGCTTCGTAACTATGCATATATACACTACTGGTCAAAAGATTGGGATCGGAACGATTTTTTATGTTTTTTTACAGGAGTTTCTTATGCTCAACAAGGCTGCATTTATTTGATCAAAAATGCAGGAAAAAATGTAATATTGTGAAATATTATTATAATGTAAAATTAAGGTTTTCTATTTTAATATACATTAAAATTAATTTATTCCTGTAATGCAAAACTGAGTTTTCAGCATCATTACTCCAGTCTTCAGTGTCACATGATCCTTTAGAAAAAAATTCTAATATGCTGATTTATTATCAGTGCTGGAAACTGCTTAATATTTTTTTTATTATTATTTTGGAAACTGATACTTTTTTTTTCAGGATTCTTTGATGAATACATTGTTTTGAAATAAATCAAAACTTTTCTTCAGCAAGGATGTTTAATTGTTAAGAAGTGATAGCAAAGATTTATATTGTTAGAAAAGATATATTTTGAATAAATGCTGTTCTTTTTAACTTTTATTCATCAAAGAAGTATTGCAGTTTCCAAAAAAATAAAAAATATTTGGCAGCACAACTGTTTCCAACATTGATAATTCTAATAATAAATCAGCATATTAGAATGATTTCTTAAGAATCATGTGACACTTTATACTGGAGTAATGATGATGACAATTCAGCTTTGCATCACAGAAATAAATTAAAGGATTTTAAAATAGAAACCATTATTTCATATTGTAATAACATTTTGCAAGATTACCATTTTTTTCTGTATTTTTGATCAAATAAACGCAGCCTTGATGAGCATAAGAGACTTCTTTAAAAAACATTACAAGTCTTACTGATCCCAACCTTTTGACCGGTAATGTGAGTGTGTGTGTGTGTGTGTGTGTGTGTGTGTGGTGTGTGTGTGTGTGTGTGTGTGTGTGTGTGTGTGTGTGTGTGTATATATATATATATATATTATTATATATATATATTTTTTACTATTTTCTTTTGTACTTTGGTTCCATGATGGCAAAGCTATGTGACTGTAAAAGCAGGACTGTCACATCAGAGTATGGTTGTAAATATCAGCATAAAGTTCTGAAGAATTATTGTATTTGTTCATCATACTCACACTTTAGGGAACAAAAAAATGGAAAATAATATTTTTAAAAACCAAGGAAACAACAACAATAATAATAGCAATAATAATAATAATAATACACTGAAGTTTTACTAAGAGATGCACCTGAAACAGTCAGACAATGACAATGCAGCCATTCTGTGTTCCTCTGTTTACTTCTCAGTTTTTGTTTGTTGAGGTCAGCTGATCCAAGTCTCGTCTACTTATAGAGAAATCAGAGGTTTAATTAGACAGAATGGTGTAATGTTTTTAAAAGAACAGTCCATTACAATTTTTGTTTTATATATATCAAAGCTTTCAGTGTAGGTGGTAAAAATCCAAATGAGCTTTCTTTCATTGGTGTAGGAGGACAAAAAGGGCATCAAAGAAGAAGCCTCATCAGATAGCAGAAGCGGGTAACAACAGAGACATTTTATCAACACCATATTTGTGACAACACCCACCACATGATCTCAAATGTGGGCTGGTCTAGAAACATAAAGGAACACAGTGAGAGGAACTCCACACTGAAACAGGTGCATCACACGTGAATGTTGAAATATTCCTCTCAAATCAGTCAGAGAAAGAGTCAGAAAGAAGGACTTTAAACAAGAGGTACAGTATTTTAAATACAGATATTTTCTTGTTGGCTTTCATTTGATGAAAGTACATTTGCTTGCAGTAGACTGTGCAATTTTTTTTTGCTTTTATTTGTCATAGTTTTGACATACTTGACTGAATATTAGAATTATGTCAAGTCACATTTATTTCTATAGCGCTTTATACAATGCAGATTATTTCAAAGCAGCTTCACAAGAATATAACTGTAATAATGTAAAATAATAAGTTATGAAATTAATTCAACTGCACTATAAGCAGCTGTACAGAAGACAAAATGTCATTATTCAACTCAGTTCAGTTCAAGTTTTGTTCTCATCCGTTAGTGTCAGTGCAATTAAATCTGTTATATTACTGGACAATTGTTTAATGCTTAAATACTGTTGGATTTATATTGTGAATGTGCATGGTTGTCTTAAGAAAACAAACCATTCATTTTCCATGTTTTATTATTTGAATGATGCGTTCAGACTTTTAAATGTGCAGAAATACAGGTTTGGCAGTGTGTACATCAAACTGCTGAAACAAGACACACATTTTTAAGCAGGACACATATGCCTTTCATCTTTCGAAAGATGACTGTGGTATAATTATCTTATCTGCTATCTATACAGAAGCGGCCATGATGCACAAATATTTGCCTAACTTCCTTCTTACACATGTATTTAGCCAATATCTTAGCATAATTTTAAAAATATTACTGTTTATGGAAATAACAGTGCAAACTAATTGTAATGTTTTCAGACACTTTGCACAGTGCACTCCATTAATTGAAAATGTATTATACTTTATATAAAAATTCTGTTAGCTGAACGTTAGAGTGATTTGTTTTAAACCAACTGAAATAGGACTGTACATATTAATACATTAATATTAATAATTACTTCTATTGTCTTTGAAAAATGGTTCAAATGGTAACTAAATTGTATGAAACTGAATTGCATTGTATTAGTCAACAACACAATAAAAGAAATGTACTTGAATATTATTTAATTTGACATTACAAAGTGCCTTTTTTTTAAAAAAGAAACACGGTCGTGAAAGTGGACTCTCTTTAAGTACGCTTAATGGCCTCTTATTTCATTAATATTTGCAAGTACAGTTTTTTTTTCACAAGGGATGAGCTTCTGTTTGATGTGTTTTCTTCACTCAAAAACAGTGGAAGTATTCGGTTGTTCTGATGCAAAATCACTCTCTTTTTAGATTTTAATTCTATCCATCTCTCTCTTTTCTCTCAAGGTCAGCCATACAGTTATGAACAATTACACAGATAACGTCTCTTATTTTGACTTTTATGATGGTGATGATGTGGAACCTTGTAACCTGACATGGTTCAACGAACAGCAAGTGACCATCCCAACATTCATCTACTCTCTGATTTGCGCACTCGGCCTGGTGGGCAACGTTTTGGTCCTCCTAACATACTCCTTCTACAAGAAAGCAAAATCCATGACCGATATCTACCTGGTTAATGTGGCGCTGGCGGATCTCCTCTTTGTCATCGCCCTTCCACTGATCATCTACAACGAACAGCACGACTGGAGCATGGGCAATTGGGCTTGTAAGTTTCTGAGAGCAGCCTACAGTATCAATGTGTACAGCAGCACGCTCCTGCTGGCCTGCATCAGCGGCGACCGCTACATCGCCATCGTGCAAGCCCGACGATCGATTCGAATTCGATTGCAAGCTCAGGTGTACAGCCGTCTCATCTGCTTGGTCATATGGCTGCTTGCTTTTATCTTGTCTCTGCCTACTTTTATATATTACCAGGAGGAAAACAAGGAATGCATCACTAACTTTGAGGAGCATCACACCGCCAGACTCATGAAGATCCTGATTCCGAGCATGCAGATGGTCCTCGGGTTCTTGGTGCCGTTGATGGTTATGATATTCTGCTACTCATGCACAATGGTGACTCTACTCAAAGCTCAAAACTTCCAGAAGCACAAGGCGATCCGCGTGGTCCTGGCCGTGGTCTTTGTGTTCGTCCTTTGCCATCTGCCTTACAACGTGGTGCTTCTCGTCCACACCAGTAAACGGTTCAGTGAGAGAGTCTGTGAGGAAGTACAGGCGACTCTGATGACTTTGTCCATCAGCAAGAGTGTGGCCTACCTTCACTGTTGCTTGAATCCCATTCTGTACGCCTTCATCGGGGTTAAATTCAGGAGCCACTTTTGTCAGATCTTCCGAGACTTGCGGTGCCTGTGGAAACGGTACATTTCGGGACGCTCGTCTCATCAGAACTCTGAGCTGTACATATCAGCAAACAAAACCGTTGTTGGACAGAACCACGAGAACCCATCATCGTTTACAATGTAATAGAAGTTTTGAGAGATTGTTCTCAAGGAAGCAGTGAGCTGTGGATTGTTTGTTTGGTTCTTAGTTTGTGTTTCAGTTTCATGGATGCACACAAACTTTTGGTAAACTTTTTGGCTTCAGAATAAGGTTCCATTAATGCATTAACTGACATTAACTAACAATGAGCAAAACATTTATAACAGTATTTATGAATCACGTCATCGCAGGTCAAAATAGTATTAATAAGTTCAAATTTTTTTTAATTGTCATTGTTAGTTCATGTTAACTAATGTAGTTAGCTAATGTTTATAATTTTACATTTATTGTAGTGTTACCACTTGTTTTGAAAGTATATGTTAAATACTTTTGTTTACTAATATCATCCTATTCAAATGCTTTTTTCAGCCTGGTCAACAATGAGTGTTAGGGGTAAAAAAAATACATAAACAAAATGCATTTATCTTGTAAAATGCTCAGTATAATGCGTTATATAAATATTAAAAACCAACTTTAATGAGAAAACCACAGCATTTGAGCATTAACCATGTAAAGCCTATTGTATCATATTTGATACACAAATTTCAATGCCTCTGAGTTGCTTTCTATTATTCAAACATCCACCTTCAATTTGTGCTTCACAATTTTTTTTGCTGATTTATCAAGTAAACCTAAGAATAACTTTTTTTGTTTTTAGTAATATTTCACGATGCACACTTACAACTTAGGTTTACTTGATTATAATTATTTAGAAAAATCATGTTCAACTGTGTCTTAAATATGATTATCAGGCTTTTGAGGAACGTTTATTTGTCATATTATTAGAGATATAGAGTGATGACTGACATGAATCATTTATATCATTTATATCAGATATTTGTAAGTATCTGCTGTACTGTTATTAAAAATAAATAAATAAAATGATTTCCACTGCTTTGGGTGTGTGTTCACGGGGTGTGTGTGTGTGTGTGTGCAATTGGATGGGTGAAATGCAGAGCACAAATTCTAAGTATGGTTCAACATACTAGGCTACACATCACATCACTTTACTTTAAATATCTTTATGTATTAAATATCTTTATTTTTCTGCATATAATTTTGCTCAGTTTGGGCCTCTGAATAAAATGTGGGTATTTTTTTTTCCTCCTTGAGTAAAAGTGCCACATTCTCACTATTTAATACTATAAATGTCTGATGTATTAAATGTGATACTCAACAAAAACACACAAACACACACACACACACACACACATACACATATACATATATATATATATATATATATATAATATATATATATATATATATATATATATTCCATGAAATAGTTATACAGTAAAATAGTTATAAAGGCGAAAATGAAACAATTTTCAAATAAAACATCATGACTTGACCTTGAGTAACATTATAGCCACGAAAGCAGGAAAGATTACAGGCGGAAAACCCTACTGGTGAAAGTGGATTTTCAACCATTGCAGCAAAACACAGGTATGTGTGTGTGTGTGTGTTAACTTAACCGTTGACTATGATAAACTGTTTCAATGAAGGTCCAGTTAACTTTAGAAAATTTCAAAACATATATATATATATATATTTGAATATTATCTCATATGTCAGGCTTTACAGGGTCAACATAAAACTTTTTAATATTAAGAAACCTTTAAATATGATTGCCCAAGTAGTTGAGTGAACAATAAAGCTCCACTGTGCAACTGTGACGGATCTGGTGGAAAGGTTTATGAAGTGATTAAACAGTGCTGTGTTATGTAGGACTGTAGTGCTAGATTTGACTTCCGGAGTGTTAGACAGGGACATTTGGCCCTGTGGTTGGAAAGGATGCCTTCTATCAAAGTATATCTTTGCCAGCTGTGGACAATGACACACTTCTGTGCATGCCATGTACATAAAACAGGTTAGTGAAAGTAGTGGGATGATTATCTAAATCTAACGAAATGGGTCAGAGAGAGAGCGATACACTTCCACACAATGTTTAAACAGAAATGCAGAAATGAAACACTTTATAAATAAAACATCACGACTCGACCTAGAGTAACATCGTATCCACAAAAGTAGGAAACATTACAGGAGGGACTGGTCATTCTAATGGTGAAAGAGGCTTTTCAACCACTGCAGCAAAACATATGTTGTCATTTTAGCAGTTATTTCTATTTAAATTATGCTTATCTTAGTTCCTCGTACTACATCTTTGAACAACACACTGAGTTTGCATACAGATGCAATATGTCATCATAAAATGCCCACATTTACATTACAAATTCAGCAAACAGTTTTATGCACAGTAAAATTTTAAATTTTAGGTCATTTTTTATATTACTCTCTTTTAATATATTTTAAAATTTAATTTATTATTGCGATGCAAAGCTGAAATTTCAGCACATGATATTTTGGAAGTCATTCGAATATGCTGATCTGCTGCTCAAGAAACATTGTTTCATATTTTTATGGAAACCATAATACAGTTTTTCTGGATTCTTTGATGAATGGAAAGTTCAAAAGATTTGTTTATATATATATATATATATATATATATATATGAATTGGAATATCTTTCTTGACATTTGAAGTCCTTTTAATGTTGCCTATGATAAATTCTTCAGCAAGATTAACTATGATAAAGAGTTTATGTTTTTACTCAGAAAGAAAAGGGAAAGGAGTACATAACACACATTTATAGTAAAGAATGTTTCAGTACATATTTTTGTGCACAACTGTCCAAAAAAACTTTGCAACATGTCTCATGTTAGAGTTACATCAGTCTTACAGCAACACTTAGGACTTGAGTCGTCTATGCAAAGCGAGCTCTCTTATTCTGATTATGAATTAACTAATTACAAGTAAAGCATTTCTTTACGCTTGTGATACATGGAACTTACATGAAACACAGAATCAGTAATAAAAGTGGGGAGAAAAGGGCATATGTAGAAAAAAAACATCTCTCTCCAGGATACCAGCAGGTATCGGGTTTGAGGTTTGGGAGCAGTGAGAGCATGTAACATGGCATTGATAACCATAGAGCAATCTTTAAATCCTGAAGTGCACAAAGAATTGAAATATTCACATGCCATCTCAATGTATTTCTGGTTGAATGTTAGTTTACGTGCATCATCAAATTCATCCCATACGTCTTGTGGGGTTTTCTTGTGCAGAATGTTTGTGGCTATGCCAAAATTTCCAGGCTGAATAATACTGACCTACAAGAACAGAAAACAGAAAAATAAAATAATGTTTAAAGCAATGTTCTATTTGTAATGAATAATAATAATAATATTAAAAGTCCAACAAAAGAGTCCTCTTAGTTTCCCTTTAAAAGAACACAGACACTGTATGCTCCCATAAACATAAGTTTCCCTTTAAAAGAACACATCAGTCCTTACCTTAACTCCAAAACTGGCCATCTCTACTCTCAAGCAGTCCGCAAATGCTTCCAGTCCCCGTTTGGATACACTGTATGCTCCCATGTTCAGACAGTTGAAGAAAGATAAGATACTTGACACATATAACATACGACCTAAGAATGAATGATGAAATTAAAAGTAGTAGTAAGTAACACTCTTTTAGGAATAAATAATTGCAATAGCTTTCACTTGTGCAGTATTACCCTTTCAAAAGGGTAAACTTTGTGCCTATTTTTACCTCTGAAGGGTGAGTATTGCTACCTTAAAGGTATATATTACATAAAGTCTACATATTAGTACCTAAATGGCAAATATCAGTGGTCAGCTATTGTTAAGGCAGTGTACTGTATGCAAAACTAGCATTACCTGGTCTTTATTTTACGAAATATGAATGAACTGTTGGTCAGTGTTTACTTCCTTTTTAGTCATGTTTTTAAATCTTTTTGAAAAATATTAATAATAGGATTACAGAATAAAGTTTATTTTACAGATTTTTCCATACAGATTAATTCAAGAATTCATTATTTCTAATTTAGTAAATATGTCAAATAAATCAATTTCATTGAAGCAATTGTTGTGCATGTCAAGATTGGACTGTCTTTGTTGTTGTTCTCTTCATGTGCCCTTATCAGCACAGACCAGGCCATCTGACCAATCAGAGCAGAGTAGGCTCACGGAAAGGAGGGGTTTAGAGTGAATGAATCTTAGAACTACTTTAAAGAAATCGTTTGAGAATTTGAGGTGATATTAAATGCATATTTTGAGAAAACAAAAGCATTTTTTGACCTTGCATGCATGTAACAAAACAATATTAGGAACCTTAAAAATGGGATAATAGGGGCACTTTTAATCAACAATGACTTTAATGTATTATACACAAGTTAGAATAGAAGGCACCAATGACCTTTGGATGCTCTAATGAGTGACAAGAATGGGATGGTGACTCTGATGGCACCAAAGAGGTTAACGTCAGCCATGTTCTGGAAGTCCTTGGCAGTGCTCCACTCGGTCTCTCCCCAGTCACTGATTCCAGCATTATTCACCACAGCATAGAGACCTGAAAAATTCACAACAATATAATGTACAGAACAAGAGGGATTTCCTTCTTGAAATAAGAAATACTATTAATAAGACACTTTGAAGTGTTTAAGTTACCCTTCTCTGGCAAATTTGCTTGCACTAAATCCTTGGCCAAGCGGACATCTTCATCTTTGGTCACATCCAGCTGGAGCACCTTTATACGGTCAGAGCCTTCTTTAACCAGAATCTGAGCCCCGGGACCCTCAGGACATAAACATCCGGCAAACACAGTGAAGCCCATGCGGTCCAGTTTCTTTGCAAGGTGATGTCCAAATCCACTATCACAACCTGTAATCAACACCGCCCGGCCAAATCCATCCGACAAGCCATTTTCTGTGTGGAATACCGTTTTAGCCCAGAGCACGAGGCAGATGATCAGACCGAAATACGTGTAAATGTGTTCGCTCAAACAGTTGTAGGAAATAAACAGGACAGTCATGCTGAAAAACACTGGCTTCATTGTGAATTATGAGCTCATAAACTCAACAATCCATGAGCTCAGATTGAGGAACCTTTAATTAAGGAAACAGAAAAAAAAAGCTACATGAAAAATTACAACTGAAAGTAGCATCAAAATACAAGTGGATTAAGGGACCTCACAATTATTAGCAGTTACGTAATAAGATATCATACAGATAAACTTCCATAATTGTTACAGCATTATTTTACCTTGTGGTATCGGTTGACATGCAAACACACACAAACAAAAAAGATGAGTAAGATCACACTCTATTGTAACTAGGTCATGCTCAAAGACAGATTGATCAAGTGATTAAGAACTGTGATCGGGTTTACTGTAAACTACAGGCAGTAATTTAAGATTATCAACAGATATACAGACACAAATGTTCCAGTTTGAGGTTTCATAAACACGTTCCATGGTTTAATCACAAGAGCAGATACAGGAGATTTGAGTTGATTCTTTTAAGGAAGAATGGCACAAGCTTTCAGATGTCACATATATGAACACAATAAGACAAAAAATAATGACTCATTTTACTGTACACTGCTTGTCCAATTTACATTTAAGACAAAAAACATAGCAGCTTCAAAATGTCTCAATTTACTCCATTATTCCAAAAAACCCTCAGAAAACTTCAGAGGGGACCACTAGTTTGAAAATGTTAATTCTGTTCTGGACATTGGGACCTAAAACTGACTAAAAATGTAAATTCTATTGTAATTTAGTCACTCTCATGTCAGCCTGGTTATCATTCACTTACATTGCATGTAAAAGTTGGACATCACTTGGATCACCTTGTTCATTGAAAGAAAGTGGAATGACATGAGGGTGAAAAAAAATGGGAACGCTATTCCTTTTAAATAGAGAGTATGCCTATTAGTCTACAATGCAAATTTTGAAGTAGAAACAGTGGAAAGAGAGAGAGAGAGAAAGATGACTCAGACTTTTAAAAAACAGACACCAACAAAAAAAAAACAAATTCAAAAAAAAGACTGCCAATTAAACATAAAAAAAAAAACATTAAAAAAAAAACGATACTGTGAACATGCTATTTTTATATTGCTCTTCAGGTCACTTACTCACCCCCGTTGTTAGCTTTGCTGTTTCACTGTCTCTGTGCTTCATTCACAAGCTTAAGCTAAACAAACGAAGATCAGATTGCTTAGTGTATGTAGGCCTCTGAAAGAAGTCAAATGATTACTTTCAGCTGAACACCTCGTTTCCTCTTCTCTCCTCTTGAGTCCAAACTAAAATCAAACACTAGCAGGCCCTAGAGAGCCAGCGTTCGGGAGTCAGCTCATTCTAAATTGATTCTTTTGAACAGTTTGTTGAAAATGATTCAGTGTGAAGAGTGTTGTTAAATCAGACTATTGACCACTGAACCACTCTCTCAAACTGCTTGAATGATTAACGGATTCATTTATGTCGTCAGTCAGGTGTTCCCATTTTATTTTCCCTTTTATTATGTTTTATGATTGCAAAAGCACTGCTTTTAATCTCATGATCACAAACACTTACAAAGCTGACAGGCTAATTTGTCTACAGTAGGCTACCAAGTCACTAGAGAAAATGAACACTTGACAAGGGCTTATTTATTATATTGACACTGTCTATGCTGAGAGCGATTCAACAGTAAAACTGTAGGCTGCTTTCTCACTTTTGATGAACTTTAAATGCAAACATGACTATCCATCATAGATTAATAAGTGACGGTAAACAACACGCATGTTTGTTTAGAATTTAAATATCATCTGCTATACCGAGAGAACGTTTTCATGGGCAAGCATGAAAATTAAGTATTTGGTTATTATAGGAAACAAATTGTGATTATTTAGGGCTGCTGACTCTCAGACAGGAGACACATTCACAGTCTGTTTCGGGCTGCCTAAACAAATGTCACAGCAGATTATTATCAAAGTTATGATCAGCTTTTTTCTGCATCTCAATCCTGCATAGGCCTAGTTGTTATCTGTTACATGTTGGCACGCTTTTCTGTTGAACACAAACATTTCTCAGATGTATAATGAATGTAATACATTAGAATCTTTTTCGTGAATAGTCCCATGTTTTAGCTGGTTCTCCTCAACAATTGAAAATGTAAACAATTTAAATTAAACACTGTTGTCATAATGTAGTTCTAATTAGGACAATTTTAATAACTTTAAATAAATGTAAAAAGATTTATGACTGCTAATACATAACTTATCTTTTATGTTTGTAAATATATTAGATTACATAGTATGCTGTATGGTATTAGATTGTAAATATATTTAAGAATATTAGATTATGTGTATCAATGCATGTTTGTGCAATTTTGCTATATTTCAGTGCTAAGTGGTGTGCTGACCAAACCGTGCCGTGGCTAAAAAAATGTTTGGGAAACACTGCTTTATTCAGTACTGCAGTGTCATGTTTCCATATAACAGAAAGATTTTCAACATCGCTATGGATAAAATAAGGTAAAGCTTTGCTTAGTGATGTGTATTAATGATATGGAGTCTAAGTGCTGGAAACAGTATGTCAAAATAGCTTGAAATGTTGTTCAGTGTGACAGCAGTGTCCCGAGGCATTACATGCTATTGGAAGCATCATCAAAAACTACTTTAAACAGCAGTTTTACAGTTGTATTATAATTGTTATGCATGCAGTTTTTGTCTCCATTTATTGATTTAGACTCGGACTGAATGGATTATTTGTACTTTTAAAATTTAATTTCTCATTCAATGAATTAAATTATTGAAACGATGAGATGATGACCAATGACAGCTTCTAAAATATAAACTTCCCCCACAAATATCAACCCAAAATGTTAATGGCATTTTTGTACACAATGCAATGCATCCCTCCCCAAACTTACTTTTGGCTCTTGTGATGAACAGCAGGTAAAAGTTAATTCACAAACACCAAGGCTTTGTTTTTCATGGGATGGAGAAGTTGGCATCAGTCTCACCAAGTCTTCCTTTCAGTCTGACTTCAGTCTTCATCAGCTGTACATCGGTAGAGAACCCTTTATTTATTCGACCTAACCCAACCTAACCAAACACCATGACGTCATGACACTCGTGATTGCAGTGGGAAATGCCACACTGGATGAATTTGGATAAAAAGGATAAAGAACCTCATTATAAGCATCTGACAAAAGATTATGAAGCTAAAAAACCTGATTTCATGTCTTTGTGGAGCAATGAACTGGAACAAGATGGTGGCAGCAGCAGGGAGCCATGAGAAAATAGATGAGTCATTCTTTCACTCAAATGTATTCTGATCAAAAACATTAAAATGCAAAGTAGTCACATGATAATACCATAACAATGCTTTTAGAGTAAAATGATACAATTACATAAAACTATTCTGTTATTTTTATATTTAATTTAGCGATATGAGCTGACTGTCATGGGAGAGATGTGTAATAGTCATATGATATGTAACTTTTTTTTTTTTTTGGAGGTCGGTGGCACAGTCCCATGGTCATTGTGGTTACTGAGATGCTCGTTTGGGGCAGATGAGGTCTGGATAGTTAGAGTAACATGACAGAATCTTAATGGACTGTTGTTCTAGAGCAGGGGTGTCAAACTCAAATCCTGGAGGGCCGGAGCACTGCAGAGTTTAGATTCAACCCTAATTAAACACACCTGATCTAACTAATCAAGTGTTTCAGGCTTAGTTGAAAACTACATGGTATGTGTGTTGGAGCGGGGTTGGAACTAAACTCTGCAGGGCTCCGGCCCTCCAGGAATTGAGTTTGACCCCCCTGCTCTAGAGGATTTTCAATGGAAGTGGAGTTAGATTTGGTCTTGCCCTTGCCCTTGTGGAAAACAGTCAGGGAAACAGAAATTACTTCGGGTCTTCTCCGGTTGACCAGGAAAGAATAGGAATGTACTTGATGACCCAGGTTTGCCCAATTGTGATGCAAGGACTTGACTTCTCCACAACCAGAGTTCCTGTTTCTCGACGAGAAAACTGCCTATTTGTAACTGGATGGTTCCTTGGCTGAGTGGCTTACCAATTGTGGATTGGACTTGGTAGAAGGCTTTGTTGACATTTTTCAGAGTCTGAGCTGGCAGCAGAGCTCCCTGTAAATATAATCGCTGGCTAAACCAAAGACAATAAGGGCTATGACTGCAACAGAGACAGTAAGAGCCACAGTGGTGGTAAGTGGAGGAGGGCAGGTAACGTCACACCAATGGCTGTGGAGGTCAAACTGGACACGCTGCAATCATGTGTCCATTGGCAACACAATACAAACACAGTTGCTGGGTCAGCCAGTGATGCCGCTTGACCAGAGTAAGATGCATATTGTCCACTTGCATCGGTTCACTTCCTCGTTCTGGAGTGTTGAGCATAACATTTTTCATCCACTGGGCAACACGAATAGATAGTTGAATAAAAAGTGCTCAAGCCCCATGGAGTCATCATAAACTGAGAACTGCTAAGGTGCAAAATTTGAGCACATAGTCATTTACTGAACTTTTTCCTTGACATAAATGATAGAGTTGTTCACTTATTGACGAGTGCAGAGTTGGACATCCAAACACTTTGCAGAAATTAGCGACAAAGCAGTCAAGAGATTGAGTTTCTGGTCCAGCCTGAATGAAGGACATCTTGGCTCTTTCTGTGGTGAAATGACATGGCTGCACCTCCAAGGCGAGTGAACACTGAAGAAGAAAACCGTCGCAAGCCTCTGTGCCAGAGAAGGGAGATGGATTGGACTACTGACATAAACAAGTAAAGAAGTGCTTGGGGTTGTGATGGAGGTGCTTGTGGATCCAAGAGTGGAAAGTGCATGGGGAAGAGTATCCACAAGATCCTTGAACTGATTGTGTCCTGCCAGGTCTATGATTGATGTTGGTCTGGCCTTCTGTCAAGGATATACCAGACTCAGAGACAATAGTTAGAGAACCCAAACAGGACTTTATTGACAGCAAGCAAGATGGACGAATGCAGGTGAGTATAAAACAGATAGACAGTTCACTGATGACAGAAAGACAACAATTTCTCTTTACCAGATGTGGATAACACACAGGGGACAGAGTCATGGTTAGTATACAGGTAATATAATCCACAGGATGGGGACAACAGAATAAGACAAAGGAGATTGGTTGAGTAATGAAGGAGAGTATAGGAATACAATGAAGAATAATCACTGGAGACTTACAAGCCTCACCTAGGTGAGCAGAGAGGGTAAGGAGTCTGTATCCAGATTCAAGGCCAGACAAGGAGTGATTGTGAGGTGTGAGATTATAAGCTGGTGCTGCGGTGATGAGGAACAGGCAGGTTCTTAGTAATCAGATGAGAAGGAGCGCTGTATGTGTGACGAGAAGCCTGGTGTATCCATGACACTATACTGTTAATTTGTCCAGGTGCTTCTTATGTATCTTCATCCTCAGTGTGAATGTCTACAAAAGTGCAGATTGAAGCAAAAAATAAAAATATTAATAATAATAATAAAAATGGAAATTTAAAATTTTAATTAAATGTAGATAAATAAAATATGATTGAGAGTAGTGTTAAAACCTGTGGCCTGTTGCATAAAACAAGCTGAACAAACTCTGAGTTTCAGAGTAGGTTTAGAGTTGACAAAATCAAACAAATCCAGCCTGGTTTAGATTAGCAAACCTGCTGCAGCAAAAGTTTGAGAAGGCAGCAGAGAGACAATATCTGACTATGCAAATGAATCCACAGAATTGAGTCATTTGTATAGTTTCACAAAGAGCTCAAAAGAAAACAAGTTTAGTCATTTTAAACGATTTATATATTAAACCTATTTATTGCCAATGCATATATTTTAATTAATTTAAAAGCAAAGTTTAATATTAATTGCTAGTTCATATAATAATTATTTGAATATATTATATGAATTATAAATAATTATAATTAATATAAAATTAATATAATGAAAATCGTCAGCAAAATAAGTCTCTAAAATTCTTTGACTGTGCACTGCTTTAATTTGTAGGGATAGATACCTCATTCATTCAACTGTTGAACTCACGTTTTGTGAAATGCCATAAAATCAAGAATATGTCATTGTCTTATTTCTTCTTTTCATGACTGGTCATACATGTTCAATAGGAGACAGATCTTTTCGACAATCTGAGATGAGCTCTGAACAGCATCACTGCATTGAATTGATGTATAGCTTTATTCTAGAGCAAGAGATTCAAGTTGCATTTAATAATGCAGTGGCAGACTGCGCTAAGTGACAGTGGTTTACCAAAGTACTCCTGAGCCCATGTGGCTATATTTACCAGCGCAGCATGACGGTTATTCATGCAGTGCCTTCTGAGGGCTCAAAGGTCACACACATTCAACTGAGGTTTCCTGCCTTGCCCTACACAGACTGAGATTTCTCTGGATTCCCTGAATCTTTTCACAATAATATGTATGGTAGATGGAGAAAGACCTAAATTCTTTGCGATTTTGCATTGAGAAATGTGATTTTTTTTGGTTTGCTTGACACTTGGCACAAACAGATGAGTCATGATCCAGCTTTGCTCGCAAAGACTGAGATACTACTTTTATACCCAAACACGATCCCCTCACCAATTACCAATTCAACAGCTTACTGTGAACCGTTTCAAAAGAGTTTAACTTGAATATTCTATAACCTTTTCACTTTTATTATGCCTCTGTGCCAACTTTTTTGGAGCGTGTTGCAGCCATCAAAATCTAAATTTGTTTATATTTACAAAATACATTAAAGTTGGTCAGTGAAACATTGGAAACTTTGTACTTTTTGTCAGTTAAATAAAAGTGAGAGCATTAACAAATCACAGATTCTTGATTTTATAGCATTTTACAAAACGTCCCAACCTTTCTGGAAATGGGGTTGTATATTTAATTTTATATTAAATAAAATTTAGCATGGGCCGAGTGTGCTCAAAATTCTGTCAACCAAAGACTGGATTAACACCATTTCAATGCATACTTGATTGCCAGCCACCTCTCTTCCCTTGGGATGGGAACCACTGAATGTCCCAGCAGTCAATCATTAGTTCCGGAAAAGTAAGAGTGTTAAAACTTGAATGTGCAAGACTTAAAACGTCATCTGATATTTTAGCAGATGTCTAACAATATAAAAGTTATTCTTATGTTTACAATATGAAAATCAGTTAAGCTTCCACAGCACATGCTGAAGGTGGATGTTTGTTTAATTATATTAAAAGAGCTTTTACTATAAAAACTATCTATCAGATGACAGAAGTCATGTAGTAGATTGTGTTTAACAGGTTTTTCAGCAACTTTTTGATAATCATATTTGAATTTGTGTATCAAATATGATGCTGCAGACTTTATAGGATTATAGAGCAAAGCATGGGAATGTATCTTCTGCAAGTGGGTCAACAGCTGCAAGCATCTTAGGTACAGGCAAGCCAACAGTGACTCACACAGTATGTGTTTGTCTCTTGTACTTGTTGGTGTGAATTTTCTTGTCCTCACAGTATCTTAAAAGCAATGGAACAAGCATGAACATGTTTGACTCTAATATGCATTAATGAACTTACAGCTTCATATGTGATCAGAAAACATATGATTGCTGATTAATCAACACAATTGCTAATGAATGCCATCCATTTACAATTGCTGATAATGCTGGATTTAGTTTGGATCCAACCTTTATTCCTCCATCCAAGCAATCATTAAACCCTAACATTAACCCTAACGAGGAAAAGGAGACCAAAGTCAAGGCAAGGCCAAACCTCCAAGTCTGACATATGGACATTAATGCATATGGATGCTTATGCATTTGGCACTTTACCTGAATTCAGCTTACATTGCATTCAAGGTATGCTTTTTATCAGTTCACACATTCCCTGGGAACAGAACCCATGAATGGTCTTGCAACTCACTAATTGTTCTTGTGTGTTTATTTGTACTTTATTATATTTTACTGCTTGCATTGCAGGACAAATCAATTCACTTTCCTGCATTTCTCTTTATTATTCATTGTTGAGTAAATGTCCATTGGCACCTTAGCGCAAAGCTTAGATGTAAACTTGAATGCAAGTTGCTTTGGATAAATGTCTCTCATATGTGCAAATTTAAATTAATACAGCTGTGTATTGTTCATAGAAAGTTAATTACAATGACATATAAAGTGCTCTTTGCTATTCATTCATCCATCACCAAGTACTCGCCTGGCATGATATCTGGGCATTTTTTTTTTTTTAATGTAATGTTTATAACAGGAAAGGGATTTTTGATATCCTGAAATGTGATTTTTGTTTTTTTTTGGTATTTTAATCTTTTTATTTAATTATTTATTTTTTTAGCTCTAGACCCAATTAACCCGAGGCTGGTGGCATGCATGAGATGCATTTCAACCCTCTGACCACCAGATGGGACTAATGTGCACTATTTTTGATAAGCTTTGAAGCTCAGATTCAAACAAATTTTGTTATTCATTGCAAAAAAGGTATGAATGTTTCTGAGATTATGAAAGATACAGTTCTTAGATGGAGTTTGACAAATAAGTACATTAGTAAGATAAGATCACTAGAATATAGAAATATTGGGGAGATGATGCAAGTACCTGGTTAAGTCTGACATCATGTGTCACCGTTTCTGGGTCCAAACAACTATGGATAACTGCAGGCTGGAGCAATGGGTGTGCCAAAAGGTAGGGGCATGAAGGTCTTCATGATTGGTCGACAAAGCTGTCTATCAGGGTGTGGGGTAGGGGTAGGGTTAGGGCTGGGTTAGGGGTAGTTTCTGTTGTACTGATTCACCTTTCAGCACCACCATTACTCCAGGCTGCAGCTACCCCTGTCTCGGTCCAAATGCTCCTTCAGTTTCCAAAAGCAAACAATAAACAGTGCTAATATACTAAAAAAAAAAATTCTGATCCCACCCTTTATCTTCATACTGCAATCTGCGATGGCCAGACAGTAATTCATCTTTTCTAAATCTGTGAATCTGAATCTTTTCTGGTGTCTGCAATACAGATTAAAAGTTTAATGAACAGCATCACGCTGATTTCTCCTGACAAAAACCAAACAGGATTTTTCCACTGGATTGTAGATTATTTATCACCAACTTTGCTCCTGCAGACTTCAGTTCTAACCCTGCTCTAACATACCTGCCACTAACAAGTAATCCTGAACACCTTGATTATCTGGATATATATATATAATATATATAATATAGATATATATATATATATATATATATATATGTGTGTGTGTGTGTGTGTGTGTGTTTATATCATATGTATTGTCTGTTCTATTTTTTTTAATAATATGCAAGAAAAAGTGGTTGTACGCTAAAGATTAAAATTGAGAAGTACTGGTATTGCGTACTGACCTTGAGCACTGTTTGTATGGTGTTTGGATCCCTTGAATCCATCAATTCAAAACATTCATTGTCCTGTTGTGAACTTTTCATTCGTACCTCACTGGCTCTCTTTCAGATGTGTATTTCATGCACTCTCCGAGCATGTGCAGTTCTGCACAGCCTTTTTCATCAAATATTTCGCCCTTATATCCACAGTGCCGTTTCTGTGAATTGGGAATCCCCACGGAGAGATAAGCCTTACTGAAGTCAAGGGCCACATTACGGGGCCCGACACACATATAACAAGCCCAGATGACTGGAAGCCTTTGTCGCTTAATTGTGCAACTTGGCTCTAATCCTAGGCTGAACCCTGAAAAGAAAACAGCTCATGTGAAGAGAATGTGCTCTCCTCGGGGCCAACAAAACATTTGCACAGATTGCTTTCTTGTTTTGGGGTAAAAGATTTTTGCCATACCTAACCTAAAGCCATGGCATTATATTACAGGATGCTGCTGTTTTCTGACCATGGAAGCCTTGGTCCATTACAGGAGTCATTTTTCCCTGACAGAGAGAGTCTCCACTATTTTTGCACTCACAAATATAATGCTATTTATCCCTCATCGCTTTAAAAATGAGCAGCAACAACACTTTCCAATAAAGTTCCATTTGTTAATAACAAGACATTCTTTTAACTATAATTTACTTTGCAACTATATGTCAGGCAACACTCATTAATTTGAGAATTAACTTAGAAAAATATTGCTGTATTTTTAATTTACATTAACAAAGATTACTGCAAACCCCCAATAATTTATACCTGAAAAGTATGTTTGCTTCCCCCACTATGCATTTCTAGATTGCAAACTGCATAGATTTAAAAAAAAAAAATGACAGGAATCATCGAGGTCAAAGCACCCAAACATCAGAAATTCATAAATGTTTCTCAGAATCACAAACACAACCTAGTTTTAGACGATGTGTGTATGAGTACCTGTGCATGTTTGGGACCATCCTGCCAAATTCTTGTTCTTCACCTTCAGTGCCTCATCTCGTAATAATAGTGTTTAAATTTCATTTATTTATTTACTTTATTACTTACACTTATTAAATGAGGACACTGTTGTTAAAAAATATTTTTTCGTTGTAGCGCCCTCTGTTGGCAGATTGTAAATCAACTCGGTGTGCATCCTCCGTATGACTTGCCTATGTGCATCGAGTTTCATTATGTTTGGATATATTGCACTGGATATCGCAGCAGATTTGTAAATTAGTCAGAATGGGTGATGCCAAAATATTTATTTGGCATACATTTTTCCAACGCTTTTAATAAATCAAAATTATTTTTTCTAATTTCTTTATTTTTTGGCGTTGAAAAATGCAAGTACACTTCTTACTCTTCCTCATAACTTCGGTGTGACTTGGCAGGCCATTAGCATCACGTTTAATGTGTTTACAGTTTCAGAATCAGAAAACAGGGTCATATTTGACTCCTAAAGGACTCAAACTTGTGTTTGATTATCTTTGATTTTTGAGAACTCACACTCTTTCCAGTCTAAAATTACAATTATATAAATAAATGTGATGACATATTTTGGAAATAAAGCAGCTGATGTTTCATGTGGCCATTTTATTGTTGAAAGGCATACGTTGCAGTGCAAACAGTCTTTGGCAAAAATACAATACAAAATATAAGAATCTCTCTGACCACTTGAACATGTTCAGACTTGCAGAGCAGTGCATGGCAGGTGGGCACAGTTTGGTTTGGGGGAAGATCTTCCAAGAGGTTGTTAGATCATTTAGGTAGGTAGGAAGGAAGGAAGGCCGTTTGGGAGTAATAAAACACTGATGTGGAGTCACATAACAGAGATAAAAGAGCTGAATGCAGTCACACATGATAAAACAAGTAAAATAGCAGTCACTTACCAGCAGCACGACTGTAACCGTACAAGCAAACAGTGATTGTGATCGTCAGTAGTCTGTTAGGCTGATGACGTTTCTTCAGGAAACAGTGGAATGTTTCGAGAGGAGCAGCAGTGCAGCTCAGGATACTGCTTCCTTTACAGAGAGACTCGATGAGTCAGACTCCAAAAAGACAAGACAACAAATCCAAACACATGCTACAGCTCAGACGTCTTACCAGTCCACTAAACAAACAAACCAAGTGTGTGACAGTGTTGGGAAAACTTCACACTCAGCAAAACAAGTGTTGCAGAATTCCTAGGATTGAGAATTGAGTACCAGCTTCTATTAAAATAATAATAATAATAATAATAATAATAATTTTTATGTTTTTGAGGACTGGTCAAATAATAATAATAATATATACACTACTGGTCAAGTAATTTTTTATGTTTTTGAGGGAAGTCTCTTCCGCTCACCAAGGCTGCATTTATTTAGTCAAAATTACAGTAAAAATAGTAATATTGTTGCATATTATTACAATTTAAAAGCAACATTTTATATTTTAAAATGTGATTTATTTCTGTGATCAAAGCTGAATTTTCAGCATCATACTCCAGTCTTCAGTCACATGATCCTTCAGAAATCATTCTAATACGCTCCTAAAGAAATATGATTAATGATAACAGTTGATTATATATATATATATATATAATATAATATATATATATATATATATATATATATATATATACACACACACACACAATACACACACACACACACACACACACACACACAAAACAGAATACCCATTTCCTAAAAGTGTTGTAGCAAGGCTGGAGTAATGATGCTGACAAATTCAATCTTGCATATTTTTTTTTTTTTAAAGTAAGGAAATGCAATAAATTGATAAGGGACAAAAGAGTTTTTTGCTGTATTTTTGAAAAAATGCAGGCTTGATGTTGTTGTTTTCAAAAAACTTTCTATGTTTCCAACAAAAATAAAATTAATAAAAAAAGTAAAAAAAATTTTCTTTAAAATATATGTTGTTGTTTTGAAATTTCTATTCATCAAAGAATCGTGAAAGAAAATGCATCAGTTTCTACAAAAATAAAATTAATAAAAAAAGTGAAAACTGTTTTCAACAGATAATAATATGAACCACTATTAATAATTATTCACAAATAATAATAGATAATAACTGAGCAGAGTATCAGCACATCAGAATGATTTCTGAAGGATCATGTGACACTGAAAACTTGAGTAAAGATGCTGAAAATTCCACTTTACATCACAGAAATAAATTTTAAAATAGATTAAAATAGAAAATTATATTAAATTGTAAAAAACAAAACAAAACAAAAAAAAAAACAATTATTCCAAACCTTTGACTATGTGTACATAGTTTTCATTATGTTTTCATTATGTGATTCCTTAAAAGCACTAAAACGTATCGTTAATGGAATCAGAACATGATTCTTATCTCAGATCTAGCTCTTCTGCTGGATAGATGCGTCTGCTAAATGCAGGAATAGAATTGAACACTGGATGCTGAGAGAGAAGTGTGTGTTTCACGTGGTGTATTGTGAAGAGGCACAACCGTTTACATCAATCTGAACACTGTTTGGAAAGGAAGGAAACATCTGGAGCTTCATTCATGACAAGAATATAAATACTGTGCCGGCAGAACAGAGCATTATAGAAAAGTACAGTAACACCCTTAAAAGAGAGCCTGACGTCAGCTCAGTGCTGCACTTCCCAAACGCTTCACCTCCGTCGCTCCCAAACCAAAAACATCAATAACAGCGTTCTGTCAAGATAAGCAAAGAACACCAGGTCTCAGAAAACCCGCAGTTGCCAAGGGAAACAAACATTTGGTGATCAGTAGAGTTTTTTTCCCCATTGCAAAGATTGTTTTAAAGGTATTCACATTTTTCTCCACATGAGAGGAAGATAAAAGCGGGAACTAATGCTCTACATATGTCCAGAATATGATACTATGCACCATAAACAAAGTAAAAAGTTTGAGTAATGTTTAAAATTTCTTTAGCATAACTACAAAACGAAAGATTTTCGCTCAAGTGTGGTTTTAAAAAGTGTATATACTGTATGATGCATTGGATATTGCAAAACAATTAAATGCATATAAGAACACTCTTAAGATTCGGGTAAATCACTTAAATGGAGTAAGATAGCACCAGTTCTGCGGCATCTCAAACCTGAGAATGCTTTTTCTGTAAAACAACCAGATATGGGAAACTCTGGTCCTGCATAGTTCAGCTCCATCCCAGATCAAATAAAAACATTTAAGATGTATGCATTTGAATTGCATTGAATTGATGCTAAATATATAAACCTGGTTATTGTGCATTTAAAACATTCACTTTAGAAATCTTACCAGATTCATTGATGTATAACTGACAGATATGCATTGCAAACTTTATTAGTTGATGTTAAAACTGTCTAATCCAAACTGGCAATTCAAATACATATATCTCACATATATATATTAGCGCAACTGACTGGAATTTTCAAGTAATCATGAAGACTTGGGTTTGGTGTGTTTAATTAGTGATAAGAGCTGAACTCTCCGGGATTGGAGTCGCCCATCCTTGGTCTTGTAAATGAACACTTTGGGTAGTCGTCTCCTGGTTAACATGCCTGAAGAGGAAAACAGGGCCCCACAATCATCAGTTCAGGCACTTTTTAAGGCAGTGTATTTTTGCCTCTTTGTAGAGGGCATCTGAGGATATGCAAAAAAAACAAACAAACAAACAAACAAAAAAAAAAACGTGACAAACAACAAAAAACCCTGAAACGCAACTATGGAGCAAATGGAGGCATGAGCTCAAGGTCACATTGGTTAAGTGTCCTGAGGTTATACGCGATGCTCATTATCCTGCAGTTGTGACGGCTGGTTGAGGCACACGGGGCAGCACGAGCCTTTGGGCGTCACTGGCCTCAGACATGCTGTCTGCGGACACTTTTCCACCAAACATGTCACCTGGGCCCCCTAAAAGAGACAGAGACAGAGACACAGGAACAATTGAGCTGAAAACAGGACAATATTTCTGCAGGATTCATCACAGGTATGTGCCTTTCCTGTAACGCCATTCTTCACTCTCTGCAAACCAGTATTATGGTAGTATTATATGGCTGAGAGAGCTCAATGCGCTACAACGTGCAAGACACAGGCAAATAGAAAAAGCACCAGCAAATCAAGAAAACATCTTTATCAGTTTGACTGCAGAGCAAAGGCTCACAGCGCAAACAAATAATTTTTTTTATTTGCAGCACGTTTCTTGTTTCGATGTTTTTTTACTTGTTTGCGTTGTGTGTATTGCAGCAGTTTCTTTGTTTGGTTGTGTTGTGAGTATTTGCAGCGGGTTTTTCTATATTTTTTTGTGTTGAAAATATGCAGATTGCATCTCTATTCTTTATTTGGTTGTGTTGTGAGCATTTCCAGCATGTGTTGTCAATTTGAAGTAGTTTGCAGCGCGTTTCTTTATTTGGTTGCGTTGTGAGCATTTGCAGCGCGTTTCTTTATTTGGTTGCGTTGTGAGCATTTGCAGTGCGTTTCTTTATTTGGTTGCGTTGTGAGCATTTGCAGTGCGTTTCTTTATTTGGTTGCGTTGTGAGTATTTGCAGTGCGTTTCTTTATTTGGTTGCGTTGTGAGCATTTGCAGTGCGTTTTCTTTATTTGGTTGCGTTGTGAGCATTTTGCAGTGCGTTTCTTTATTTGGTTGCGTTGTGTGTATTTGAAAGTGCGTTTCTTTATTTGGTTGCGGTTGTGAGTATTTGAAGTGCGTTTCTTTATTTGGTTGCGTTGTGAGTATTTGAAGTGCGTTTCTTTATTTGGTTGCGTTGTGAGTATTTGAAGTGCGTTTCTTTATTTGGTTGCGTTGTGAGTTGTTGCAGTGTGTTTCTTTATTAGTTTGTGTTGTGAGTATTTGAAGTGCGTTTCTTTATTTGGTTGCGTTGTGTGTATTTGCAGTGCGTTTCTTTATTTGGTTGCGTTGTGAGTATTTGAAGTGCGTTTCTTTATTTGGTTGCGTTGTGTGTATTTGCAGTGCGTTTCTTTATTTGGTTGCGTTGTGAGTATTTGAAGTGCGTTTTTTATTTGGTTGCGTTGTGTGTATTTGCAGTGCGTTTCTTATTTTGGTTGCGTTGTGAGTATTTGCAGTGCGTTTCTTTATTTGGTTGCGTTGTGAGCATTTGCAGTGCGTTTTCTTTATTTGGTTGCGTTGTGAGTATTTGAAGTGCGTTCTTTATTTGGTTGCGTTGTGTGTATTTGCAGTGCGTTTCTTTATTTGGTTGCGTTGTGTGTATTTGCAGTGCGTTTCTTTATTTGGTTGCGTTGTGTGTATTTGCAGTGCGTTTCTTTATTTGGTTGCGTTGGTGTGTATTGAAGTGCGTTTCTTTATTTGGTTGCGTTGTGAGTATTTGAAGTGCGTTTCTTTATTTGGTTGCGTTGTTGTGAGCATTTGCAGTGCGTTTCTTTATTTGGTTGCGTTGTGAGTATTTGAAGTGCGTTTCTTTATTTGGTTGCGTTGTGAGTATTTGCAGTGCGTTTCTTTATTTGGTTGCGTTGTGAGTATTTGAAGTGCGTTTCTTTATTTGGTTGCGTTGTGAGTATTTGAAGTGCGTTTCTTTATTTGGTTGCGTTGTGTGTATTTGCAGTGCGTTTTCTTTATTTTGGTTGCATTGTGAGCATTTGCAGTGCGTTTCTTTATTTGGTTGCGTTGTGAGTATTTGCAGTGCGTTTCTTTATTTGGTTGTGTTGTGAGCATTTGCAGTGCGTTTCTTTATTTGGTTGCGTTGTGGCATTTGCAGTGCGTTTCTTTATTTGGGTTGCGTTGTGAGTATTTGAAGTGCGTTTCTTTATTTGGTTGCGTTGTGAGTATTTGAAGTGCGTTTCTTTGTTTGGTTGTGTTGTGAGTATTTGCAGCGGGTTTGTTTATTTGGTTGTGAGTATTTGCAGTGTGTTTCTTTATTTGGTTGTGTTGTAAATAATTGCAGTGCGTTTCTTTATTTGGTTGCGTTGTGAGTATTTGAAGTGCGTTTCTTTATTTGGTTGCGTTGTGAGTATTTGAAGTGCGTTTCTTTATTTGGTTGCGTTGTGAGTATTTGAAGTGCGTTTCTTTATTTGGTTGCGTTGTGTGTATTTGAAGTGCGTTTCTTTTATTTGGTTGCGTTGTGTGTATTTGCAGTGCGTTTCTTTATTTGGTTGCGTTGTGAGTATTTGAAGTGCGTTTCTATTATTTGTTGCGTTGTGTGAGTATTTGCAGTGCGTTTTTTATTTGGTTGCGTTGTGAGTATTTGCAGTGCGTTTCTTTATTTGTTGCGTTGTGAGTATTTGCAGTGCGTTTCTTTATTTGGTTGCGTTGTGTGTATTTGCAGTGCGTTTCTTTATTTGGTTGCGTTGTGAGTATTTGCAGTGCGTTTCTTTATTTGGTTGCGTTGTGTGTATTTGCAGTGCGTTTCTTTATTGGTTGCGTTGTGAGCATTTGCAGTGCGTTTCTTTATTTGGTTGCGTTGTGAGCATTTGCAGTGCATTTCTTTGTTTGGTTGTGTTGTGATCATTTGCATCGCTTGTGTTGTCAAATTGATGAAGTTGTTTTCTTAATTTGCAGGTGTTTTTTTTCTACCTGCAGTGTGTTTCTTTATTAGTTTGTGTTGTGTTTGCAGTTTGTTTCTTTACTTGTTTGCACATTTAATATTTGAAGTGCGTTTCTTTATTTGGTTGCGTTGTGAGTATTTGAAGTGCGTTTCTTTATTTGGTTGTGTTGTAAGTACATTTTATTTATATAGCACATTTAAACATAGCAAAGTTATCTGAAGTTCTGAACAATGTAAAATAAAATTAAAAGAGAAAAGGATTATTATTGATAAAGTTGTTTTCTTATTTTGAAGGTGTTTTTTCTATTTGCAGCACATTGAGCTCTCTCGGCCACCGTAGTATTATCATTTTATATTAATATTTTTAATTCATTTTGTTTTAAATGTGTTGCTTTTTTGTAATTTTATTAGTTTTTTTTATGTCAATATAGTTCTGAAATATGTTTTTATTTCAGTCTATTAATACATATATATTTTAGTTCTTTTAGTAAGTTACACAAAAAGAAAATGATAAATGTCTGAAAAATATATATAGCAACGCTCCTCTGAATGGAGGTTTCACTGACAGTTTTAGGATCCAATGGCGTTACGAGGTTTAGTCACGAGCTCTTTTGAATGCTTTTCATTGTTTTTTTTTTGTTTTATTTTGTTTTGTAAAACCCACAAACAGATGTAAAGATGACCAATACCACTGATTTAAAATAATAATAATAATATTGAAATATAATAGAGATAGAAAGTTTTGATAATTTTCCATGGCACACTAGTGGCTGGGAAACACTGGGCTAAAGTACGAGTTCTCTAGCCATAATAACACTTTCTCCAGTTAAAAAGCCATCTGGTCTGAATCATGGGAAAAATCTGCACATATCTGATGTGAAAGACAACAGGAGATGGACTTTTTCACTGGAGTAAATGTTTTTATGGATTATGGACATGTATGGTGTAGATTACATGTGGATTATTGTGAAAAAATGCCTTGATAGAAAATGATAGAATTCTTAGGTGTAGATTACATGTGGATTATTGTGATGTTTTTATCAGCTGTTGGTGTAGATTACATGTGGATTATTGTGATGTTTTTATCAGCTGTTTGGACTCTCATTCTGACGGCACCCATTCACTGCAGAGCATCCATTGCTGAGACACTGATGCAATGCTACATTTCTCCAAATCTGATTAAGAAACAAACTCATCTTGAATGGCCTGAGGAAGAGCACATTTCAGCCATTTTTCATTTTTGGGTGAAGTATTCCTTTAAACTATATGTGACTGACTACAGATTCTATTCCAGATTGAGTTATAAATAATGTTACCATGACATACAGTACCATGTGAGGGCATCTGCCAGTTTTTGACGGCTAAATCTCCCCCAGGGAAGTACAAGAGAGAAATAAAACACATATCAAACATTTATTTACAATCAAAAAAAAAAAACAAATAAGTACAAGAGAGTGCTAGAATGCCTTGCATTCATTTGCAGTGAGATAAAGAAAACACAGATGTAACAGATATTTAGCATCCAAAATTAAAAATAACAGTAGAATTTGGCATTTGGCAGAATTTGGCGACAGTGAGTAAATAAAACCTTCTCAATGAAAGCCATTTGGTAAATCATAAATAAACGATTCCGGATGATTTTCAACACAGCCCAGTAAAACGTGTGCTGAAAATCCATTGTTTTGCAAAAAAAAAAATAAAAGCTTTGAAGGTTGCATTTTTTGTAATGAACCACACGGTCAATCCTGCTGCATGCTTTGATGGTTCTCAACCAGTGGGTCACGACCAAAAGTTTCTGCTTTTATACAGTAAGAAAAAAAACAATGCTACTGTACATACAACATTACAATATATATTGAATATTATCATGATATATATTGAATTTATCATTGTGCATAATTACAACACCAAAATTAACATGCTTATAAACATTTAAAAAGAAAAAAAAAAAAACTTCTCATACTGTGTATTATATCAAAGATTGAGTATCACAGCTTATTGCAATTATATATTTTAATATTTAATTTCAAGGACATTTTTATTTACTTTTTGTGCCATAAACAATTTTGTAATCCCGAGCCAAAACCAGTTGAGAACCACTGATTTAGACAAAAACTACCGGAAAACTGGTACATCATGTAAAACTTTATTTCTGTGCATATGCTTGTTTGTGCTCCACCGTGTTCACAAGCTCATGAATGCAAGTAAGAATGCAGCACAGTCTATATGTGAAGATTTCAGTCAGAAAGGCTCAGCGCACTGATGAACTTACATTACACTGACAGGTGGTGCAGGGGTTCTTCTTCCAACTCTCTCCATCTACTCGCTCTCTCCCGTCCTCATCTGCACAGTCTGTCCTGCTCAGACGGCCTTCAAGTCTCTTTATCTGTCAGTTCCAACAGAGAGAAAAAATGGTTTCACTCTCCAAGTCATTTATCCATTGCATTACACTAAGCGCTACAGTATATTCCATATAAATGCACCATACCATACTGATTCATATAATATGTGGAAGTTAAACATGCTAAAATATGATTACTGATTCAGGACGTTTAACTAAAACATATCTTGATTCTATATAAAAAAAAAATGCAGTCAACAGGAAATGTTTGGTTGCAGTTATTGAAGGTAACGATGGTATATAATCAGCTATTAATTGTGAATGAGCATTTACCTTTTACAAACAGGTGACATACAATCTGTTATTTTGCAAGTAGGATGTCTTTCTAGATCAAAATCTTTTATTGGTCCTGGAGAGGGTTAAGGTTGATGACTGTGTTTAGACTATGTCTGTTTGACAGCAACAAAAGATGCTGATCCAGGAACAGGCCCTACTTCGAAAAATTACAGTTATCTGTTGAACAGTTCTTTTTCATTTAAAGAAATTATGTAAAAATAATAAACACTTTTCTGCTTATTCACTAAGGATTGCTTTTTCTGATATCGGATAGACTTGAAAACATCCATTGGGAAGCGGACAAAGGAAAGATGCCAGCTATGTCACTGTGGATTGCCATGTGTTATTAATCATAAGACTGAATTATCATAAATAGAGCAAGTATATAGTGCAGCTTGGCGCTGCATAGCACCAAGTGAATCATGAGTCCTAACCTGTTTTCGTAAACTTGTGATAGTTTTCTGCATGTCAGCAACAAAGTCTTGGAAATCCTTAATGGAGGGTTCAGTGCTTGACTTTGGTGATACTGTTATGTTTACTGCAGTTAGAGCATCTTCCAAAGTGCTGAAAAACAAGTCATTAAAAGTATGATTAATGGTGACTTGGATTTTTTATTTTTTTTTTATTTAATTAAGCTTTGACAAACTAAAATGATGAATTATTATTACTACTATAGACCCTTTTCACAGACTGTGATAACACCGTTATTAACATTGCAAATCTAAAGTTTTTTTTTATATATTTTAATTTTGAATTAATTTGAATATGAGTGAATGAATATGAATGAGTCAAGATGAATACCAAAAAAACAAACAAAAAAAAAAAAAAAAAAAAAAAAAAAAAAAAACCTAATGCACATTTGATATAACAAAGCATTATACTTTGTGTTTTATCACCTAGTCATAGGGAGTGACCAATATAATCAATCTCTTTTTTTAGTTCACCCAACTATGACAACTTTTGCTTCTGAGTGTGAAAAAGGTCAATTATAAGTAAATTTATTAGAATTTACAAATGATCTTTGGTGAAATTGTGAAATGAGCAGGAGACTGTAAATGGAGCTTGTGAGTTGCACCTGCTGTTGTCAGTGAGGTTGCTGGCAGGTTTCTCCTCTGCGTAGCTGTGCTCCGCTGACCTGCGGCCTCTGAAGTGGTACGACAGGGCGTTGAACTGACCTTTAGTACGGCAGTCTGCAGGTGCAAGAAATTCAGCCTTTATTTGATGCAGAAAAAAACAGCTGTACAAACACTAGACAGCTTGTATCATGGTCATTTAAAGCATTGACCAATTAAACTGTCAGTATCAATTAACGCAAAATTTGACTGAATGGGCAAAAACAATGGTTCATTTTTGTTGGTTGTTAACGTATATAAAAATTAGATATAGCTATATGAAAACAATAAAATAAAAAAATAAGCTATTTAGCAAATCAAAATAAAGCATAAAAAAACTGTGCATTACACCATTTTAATGGACGCTTTCCAGCCAATCAGAATCGAGCATTCAGACAGATCACGACATAATTATATATAAATCTTACATTTAAACATGTAGTAATGCAAAGTTCTTTAAAAATGAAATGAAGATAATTAAATTAATGAAGAGGAATATGAAAACAAAGAAAAAAATATGCCCCTAATGTAAAAGACAGTATAAAAACATAATATTACAAAAGAATAAATAATTAAATGTATATGTTTATATACAAGTGAGTCTAGCTAAAATTATTCAAATAAGAGATTTTTAACAGACTAAATTAAAAGCAACACGAAAAATGCAGAAATACTGCATTTGACAGCAGTGATTGGATGCTGAAAATTATAGTTTAATTTGGGTTTCAAATGCCTTTGGGCTAAACAATTACATAAAGAATCACACAACAAATTAAGACCAAAAAACAAAAAAAATAACAAAAACAAAAATCACAAATAAAAGAAAAAAATGCACAATTATGTCAAAAAAACAACAACAACAACAAAACCAAAAATTGTGAGTTGTAGTACTGTAACACAGCACCAATGTATGATAAACAGATACACTGATGGCCTTGTAGTTAGCAGAGGATATGGTGGCAAGATAGTAATCGAGGGCATCTCTGAAGTTTCCGTAAAACTCTAATTCACTATATATATATATATTTGAAATACAATCTTCAAAAGGCTTCCGATTAGTTTAATGCATCCTTGTTGAAATTTTTTTTACTTTTGAATGGTAATGGTTTCCACAAACAGTCATACACTCATACACTAACACACTTATACTAACACAAAACAGTTCTTTTAAATTGTAATAATGGTTTACAATATTACTGTTTTTACTGAATTTTTGATATAAAATACAATATAAAATACCTTTGAAAAACATGAAAAAAAGTTAATACCAAACTGAACTATATATATATATACACAGGTGCATCTCAATAAATTAGAATGTCGTGGAAAAGTTCATTTATTTCAGTAATTCGACTCAAATTGTGAAACACGAATTACTGAAATAAATGAACTTTTCCACGACATATTAATTTATTGAGATGCACCTGTGTGTATATATATATATATATATATATATATATATATAAATATATATGAATTTCTAGCATCATGACTCCAGTATAAAAGTGTCACATGATCCTTCAGAAATCATTCTAACATGCTGATTTATTATTAGAAATAACAATGTTGGCAACAGCCAAATATTTTTTTGGAAGCTGTGATACTTTTTTTTCAGGATTCTTTGATGAATAAAAAGTTAAAAAGAACAGCATTTATTTAAAGTAGAAATCTTTTCTAACAATATACACTACTGTTCAAATGTTTTGGGGTCGGTAAATTTCTATTTTGTTTTTTTGAAGAAAGAAATTAAACCCTTTTATTCAGCAAGGATGTGTTAAATTGTTAAGAAGTGATAGCAAAGATTTATATTGTTAGAAAGGCTTCATATTTTGAATAAATGCTGTTCCTTTTAACTTTTTATTCATCAAAGAATCCTGAAAAAAGTATCACAGCTTCCAAAAAAATAAATGCAGCCTTGATGAGCAGAAGAGACTTCTTTAAAAAAACATTACAATTCTCACTTAAGAAAAAAAAAAGAAATTTAGTAAAAAAATATATATATATATATATATATATAAATACAGGGGTGCACATAAGTGTTTCAGCCTGGTTCTCAAAGGGAGCTGCAGGAGATTTGGTTTGGTCCTCATACTACACACATAGTGTGACCCATTAAATATAACTATAAAAAACAAATTAATAATAGTGATAATATTATTGCACTTTATTTAATTTTTTTAAATATAAAATATTAAACAAAATAATAAAGTGTGAAAATACTATTATATTTTAAAATAAAAAGTTAGTATTAAATACAAATACAATTATTTTAAAGTAAACTTAAAAATAAAATGCTAATATTTACTTTCTTTTATTTTTTTGTGAATTTTCATAATTTTCAACCTTAAAATCGATCAACAGGCTTTTATTTTGGCAGGTTGCTGGCAAGTAAATATATGCGCTTCTGGGTTTAGCGCTGCTGATTGAAGAGCATCAGTGAATGAAAGTCACAGTTTGGCATTGTGCTTTGAAACCGTCAGCAGGTAACCTAGATTTATGTATTCAATTTGAATAGAACAACCATACAATAATGCAAATACGCTGTCAGAACTGACATGAGTCATGGTAAACTGAGTCTCGTACCTTCACAGCAGTCCTGCCACAAACGTAAACTTATTTATAGGGCGCATTTTAATTTTGGTCGTGCATGCAGACCACTTATGTGCAGCCCTGTATTTATATATAATCATACATATATATATATATATGTATGATGTGAGTCATGGTAAACTGAGTCTCGTACCTTCACAGCAGTCCTGCCACAAACGTAGGTCAATCTTAGGTACATCGTCACAGCTTCCATAACTGTGAGGGAATTCAGCCACGCTAAAGACATCTGGCTGGATTCGGGTGATGTTGTCGCTATTGTCACACAACACCCGGGCGAGAGACGTCTGCTTCAGCTGGGTCAACTGAGCAGGGCTAAAGGAGCCAGGGTTCTCATACCAAAACCTACAATTACATGAGTGAAGTTGATTAATTATTTAACCGTGTCAGCTTTTCTATGTCAGTGTCATTAACTGGACAAAGGTAGAACTACGTGTTTACATAGCATTAGCAAATCTCATTGTTTTTTATTGCATATATAGTACATCCTATTTACCAGCATACATACTGTAAAACTCCCGTAGGGCAAATATATAATATAAGGCATGAATATTTTAAGATATTATCATAATGAACATCACAATTTTTTTGTAAAGCTGCTTTAAAAACAATAGGTCTTCTCATACTCAAAATAGTTAAGCCTGGTTCACTCTAAACCCCAGAATCCTAGGTTATCTTGCTTCACGTTTTCACACTGAAGTCACAATTTACCGGTTAACAATTAATCCTATGTATTCATAAGCTAACATATCACACTGTACATTCCTAAACCTGGGTAAATATTCTATGTCAGTGTCATTAACTGGACAAAGGTAGAACTACGTGTTTACATAGCATTTACATTGCACATACATATTTTATATATGTGACCCTGGACCACAAAACCAGTCATAAGTGTCAATTTTTGGAAATTGAGATGTATACATCATCTGAAAGCTGAATAAATAAGCTTTCCATCATGATTGATGTATGGTTTTAGGGAGGAGGACATATTTGGCCCGAGATACAACTATTTGGACATGAGGCACACGATTGGGTGTCTTAACACAAAAAAGTATAAAACATCACAACACAGTAACAATTAAATGCCCACCTTATAAACTACAACTAATAAAAATGATATTGTTTAACACGGCACTTGTTTGACACCACTACGTGCCACTGATATGCCCTGCTTCTAAATTAAAAGTATTAAACTTACCTTCAGCCAAGGTTAAAAACGGGGTTTAGAATGACAATAACTCAGGCTTAAGCGCAGTGTGAAAAGCCCTAACGTGTGTTATGAAAAGCACTGTACAAATAAGTTAGAAATTTGAAAAATCAGAAATTTCTGAGGAACAAGGACAGGTCTTACCGGTCGCCATCTCTGAGACGCTTGAACTGGGTTGCCAGTAAACACATGAGGGTCGGTCCCAGTCTGCTGCCAGGCACCAGCTCTTCAGCCATCAGTGCAGGAAACAGGTCAATATTCTGAGGTGTGCCATAGAGCCTGGGAGCAGAATAGACCATTATATCCAGAAAATGCTAAATGTGTCTTTCAGTGACATGGGATTTAGAACGAGAGGTTTTGTGGCTAACCTTTGAAGCTTTTCTCGCACGCTGGGATTCTGAATCTCATTCCTCAGATCATCAAAAGTCTGTGCAGACGTCAGGTTGCAGAATACTCGGTAGTCATTGTAGGGGGGTATACCGTGGTCACGCCCCCTTTGGATATTCATGGCAGCAAGGTCGAGTGCCACTGAATGCGCCATCGAGAAAAGCCGTTCAGTAAGTTCGGTGTTGAGTAGTTGAGTGGACACTCGCATTTTTCCTGCTACTCCAAACAAGCCACGGAGCAAAGGATCGATGCCTCCTTCATTCACAATACGGAAGGGTGAGAAAAAAGCCTTATGCAGTGAGATGTGTCCTTGCTGGATGGGCTGAAAGTTTTCATCGAGCCGGTACAGAATGGGGTTAATGAGCGTATGGCCAAAGCGGAAGGCAGCAGTGGCAAAAGCGTTGAGGATGCCAGCATTAATATTGGGATTATAGCCATTATAGTCACCCAGTAGCCTCATGCCAGCCTTACCCAGTATTTTGGGCAACCAATGGCTGTAGGTTATATGCTGCATTTGGGCTCCAACTATCTTCCGTGCCTCATGGTAAATGGTGTCGCCATCCCAATGGGGGTTGAGACGTAGCAACTCGCTCGCTATGCGGTTATGTTCACGGAACCAAACCGTGTGCATAGCTGTCAACCCAAGCTGCTCATTGGCACGATGGTCCCCAGCTAGGAAGCAAGGAATGGGACTTTCGTTTTCGTCCCGCATGCACTCTGTTGGTGGGCCAGTTGCAAAGGGGAGCAATGGCTTGCCGGTGCGTTGCACAATACCCTGCCGCAACATGCCCCGATGGCTGGCCAAGTCACGGATCTCTTCTGCCTCATGTTGTGAGCTGCCGTAAACATTGGAAGCATCGATGTAGGAGGTGAGCTGGTTCATCTGCTCACGTGGATACACAGAGTTCATAAGCAGAGAGGTCATTCCACTGCCGCAAACGGGACTAGAGCGCACAAAGAACATGCAATGTGCTCCGTTACGCCGTTGCCGTGGATCGTTGGGAGGGAACATGATGGGAAAGCAAGGTGGGTCGTTGGTGCACACCGAGGTGCACAACTGTCCATCGGAGAAACGAGACTGGCTGAGGGATACAACGGTTGAATCCAGGTCGTGGTCAAGGAACTGGCCCCACTGCATTAGCATGTGTGTGTAGCGATCGTCTGGGGTGATGGTCTCTGTTCCGATCATGGTGGTGGAGACCAGACGTGGAAGAGGCAGAGGGAAGCTGTTATGCCTTCGCTCAGTGGTGCCACGTGGGAGATTGAAGCCATTGTCGTAGACAGACTTTAGCAAGCGCTCAAAGGGAGTGAGCGAGGCACCCCACATAGGGTGCTGCAGGTTGTTGCAAGTGCCATCATGGGTGCGATACTTCTGGTGGAAGCAGATATCTGAGCAATTGTTGAAGCGCCGATGGGCCGTGCAGCCAGACAGGTTAGCTATCATATCCAGAAAATGCGGTGACACCAAGTCATTGTAGCGGTAGGCTGTTAAGAAAGAGTGTGCATCTTGTAAAATCATTTTGATCTTGGTTAAAAACAGAAAAAGGTGTTGGGCTCCTACTATTTTGTAAAGAGACAAATACAGTTGTAATGAAAGGCTCTAAAGGGATAGTTGGAAATTCTGTCATCATTTACTCACGTTCATATAAATCTAAACCCATCAGACTTTGGTTAATCTTTGAAACACAAATGAGGATTTATTTAAATGAATTCTGAGATCTCCACTGAAAGTTCAGGTAATCAAAACTTAGATCTGAAAAATGAATTAACATGTATTGAGTGTTTTATAACCAAGTCTTGTAAAGAGGCATTATTAATTTAGGCTTTAATTTACATCTAAACAATTATTGACACACATACATAGAGAACATCACATATGGTAAACAGACGCTCAAACACACAAGTGTGTGATGCGCAAGCTTCCGTGTTTTCCTTATGTGATTTGTTCTATATATGTGTGCTTATATGTGAATAAAGGCCTAAAATACGTCTTTTCATCATATAAAGTTATTGCATGCACTCAGTTTGGATTGACATGGATTGACACTGCTATATTAATTTTAATCATATTGAATCATTGCTTTCAAGGCCAGTCTATTTAAATAAAAACCACATTAAATGAAACCCAACATTAAACCATACACAAAGATAGTTAAAATTCTGCCTATGAATAAAAAAAAAAAAAAAAAAAAAAAAAAAAAAAAACCTTCTTGGTATTTGTGTCAGTCCATGTGTACAGAGGGTAATTGCTCAGATTAAAGGCAGGGCTTGTCCAAACTTGTGAGGCTATTTTGCCTTAGTGTGGCAATGAAAGCTGTGCTGTTGTCATAACCAGAAAAAACAGTGACCCATGTCTTCTGCAGCACAAAGCGCCACAGTGTCTGCTCAATATTTAGGAGAGCAGACACATTTCTATTGCCATATTAGGGGTGGGACAAAATAACTATTTGGCAATATATGGTTGTCCTTTTCTGTGTGATATGAGAATCGATATGTTGCCGCCAAATATCGATATTTTAATTATGAAAATTAGGCGATCTAAATAGATTCCCCTGCTACAGCGTCGCTATTTCATGGCTCCTCGAGGTGGCACTCAACACACGAATGAGGGAAACATGAACAAGTTAACTAGCCTAGCAAAACAAGGTTTTTAATGGAATGGTGGACAGCAGTGTGAGTAAAATAATAGATGCCACAGCCATGTTTAAGTCCAAAGTTTGGACCCCACCTCAGCTTTTATACCATTGGTAGGACAAACAATATTAACAAAGAGTATGCGATATGCAAGAACTGCATTATTTGCATGTGCTTTAAAGCCTTGCCGGTTAAACATTTCATTTGCATGCTGTTCAGACATGCTATGTCTAAAGTGAAAGTAAACATCTGAGAGAAAAACAGATGCATGCAGCTCTTAAAATGACAGCAGACTAATAGTACTGAACATGCTGCCGCTTGTCATTAAATGGATAGTTCACACAAAAATTTAAATTCTGTCATTATTTACTCGCTCTCATGTTGTCTCAAATTTGTATTCATTTCTTTCTTGTGCTGAATGCAAAATAAGATATTTTGGGTGACCAAACAGTTGCTTCTCCCCATTAACTATGATACAAGGGAAAAAAATACTATGGAAGTCACTGGGGACCAGTGTGGTGGTTACCCACATTCTTCAAAACTATTTTTATGTTCAACAGAAGAAAGAAACTCACTCAGGTTTAAGAAAAACTGTAGAGTGAGTAAATGATGACAGAATTTTCATTTTTGCAGATTTTTTGCAAAATTTTCAGCAGTTTGGTCTTGAATGATGAGAGGGAACCTGCACTTAACCTCTTCACAGGCATTTTGTTTTCATAGTTAGATATCGTGATTGTCTAGCAATATATAAATTATTGCAGAATTGCTGTATCACAAAATCACAATACGTAATGTGAAGAGCAGCATTATGGTGTGAGATACCTGTTCCATTAGTGTCCACCATGAGGCCCTGGTTGACATGCCTCTGGATGAGAAGTAGGGTCTGCTCAAAAATCTCTCCAGCTCTGGCCTGCTCCACTGTGTAGGGGTCCCGGGGGTAACGAAACAAAGCTAGAAGCTCGGCAGGGGTACGAGGAGATCTGATGATGGTGGAGAACAAATTAACTTCCACATTCACAAAAGCCATTCAGACTCACTCTGGAAGAGAATACAAATTAGCAAACTGCAGACCTGCATTTCATCTAACAGATTAGTAGATCGATTTCGTAACTCAATCTCATAATTTCTAATTAATCAATTCAAAACTGTTTTTGAATTGTGGACCGTGCAAGACACCCCAGGTGAATAGGGTAAAAAAAATTAATAGATATCAAAATATACCCAAAATTAAAAAACTCCATTAGAAAAACAAAAAATAATTTTTGAATCAAAAATTTTCACAAATATGCAAAAGAGGCATTATCTAATTAAACATGCACTAATTTGCATGCATTTTCACCACGTTTTTAAGAATAAAATGTTCTATAATATCAGGTGAATGGTATATGAACAAACTCCTCTGTAAAAGCTTTCAGAATATAAATAGGAATAAAACTGGAGAGTTTTAAGTGCTGCGGAAGTGGAGATTTAGATATTGAAATCTACAGATGCAATTAGATAAACAGCAATAAAATAATAATTTAAAAGTGTATTTTTGAAAACTTTATTTCCCTTAGTCTGAAAACATTAAGAAAAGCCAAATAGCCCAAATTCTCAAAATGACAAGTGCATGAAAAAGAAAAAAAAAGAAAAAAAAAGGTTTCTGCCCGTCAGCAAATTAAAAGTAAAGGGGGAAAAAAAGTACAAACTAGAGAGATTGAATATTCTGCAGGAACATGCATCATGCTGAAATGATGACAGATTATTAAATAATAAAAGTCACATCATACAAACAACAACTACATCTGAATCCCATTGAAGAGCATAAACAACCTGTCAAAGCACTTGACATGGCCACATTTGCACATGACCTTCTTTCAAGCATTTAATAAAAGTGCTTTCATACCTTGGACAACTTGGATCATACACTTTTTTCCCACTGAAGCTCACTTTGAAAACTGTTTTAAAACGTATGCTGATGATGAAGGCTCTGTACCTAAAGTTCTGCCGTTCTTAAGCTAGTTTCAGCACCAATAATCAAAAAAAAAAATTATTATATAATAAAAAACATTTCCTGAGTTCTCACTAAATATTCATAACACATTAAACTGCCTAGAGTTATTTTAACAAAATATATTTGACCACAACCAACTTAATTCACAAACTGTAAAAGTTACATTCTAATAAGTGGCATCTTAAAAGCTGACTACAAAGCCTACAGCCTAACAACCTGGCTTCAGTTATTTAATTTACGTCAGAATAACTACAATTTAATTCAGTGTTTACTGGGGTTATTTGACAGAACCATATAAAAGAAAAAAATAACCATCTAGCCAAAGTCAACTGTAAGCATTTGATCCAAGGCTGTTGGTGCTGAATCAAACAAAAGCTAAAGAACATCAACGTCTTGCAGCATTAATATCATTTTTATCATTCAAGGAGTTGGCTTCATTTCACATATTATCTCTTGTGAATTAAGAAGGTGCCAAGTTATAACAACATATCTGAGGTCATTTGTGCCAAAAACATTGTGTCTCAGATACTTCACAAAATCAATAAACAACCCTCAATACCAAAAATCTAAAACAGCATAGCAATTTAAAATTGAAAAGAGTCATGAGAAGAAAAAAGGACACAAGTTTTGCAATTCCGAACTTCATTCAAAAGCAAATCCCTTTCAAACACAAGTTTTGCAATTCCGAATGTAATCTTTGGCAATTTCTCTTTACTTGGATAACATCTCTCAGTTAGACTTCATTCAAAAGCATGTGCCTTTGAAACAATCCTCTCCAGCTGTGATACACAAACACTCGCAATGAGCCAACGTGAGCTGGCACTGGCCTCGACAGACAAAATAACCCCCAACATCAAGCACCACAGTGACCAGGACATAAATGGTCCCAGTAAATTCCTGATGGGTTATGGCATTGTGATTCACAGCAGAAGGAATTATTTTCTTGGTACGGCATTGTATTAGTCAAAGCAGAAAGAATTATTTATCTTGGCATGTTTTGCCTGCAGGCACCAAGCGCTCCGATCATCCTCAAAGAGCTGCCTCCTGGTGGAGTTCTATTGCGCTGTTTAATGCTCCGAATGGCCTCGTGCAAGGGGGAGTGGAGAAAACGGAATCACCCTCCCTGCTCACCTGCGGGACTGGAGAAAATTATACAAACACCAGTATAAATAAAAGCTTGTGAATAGGAGTTTAGTAGGAAATTTTAATCTGCACATGGGATTAAAAACTGAACAGATGCTCCATTCATGACTTGAAATGTGAAAATCATGCAATTCTTTAAAAATTAATTAACTGCATGATATACCAAATTATTTAATCAAATCAACTGAATCAAATATTTGCTGAGAAAAGTCTACAAATCTAATAAATAACATTATTTTCACAAATGAGTAAATAAACATACCTTGGACAACTTGGAAGACACTTTTTTCCCACTGAAGCTCACTGTGAAAGCTGGGGGAAAACGTATGGTGATGATCGTGCAGGAGCTGTACTTACAGTTCTGCCGTTCTTAAGCTAGTTTTTGCAGCCCTAAGTGTCAAAAGAAATTATGATTTGCTAGAGATCCAGCAAAGGCCTTCATGAGTTCTCACTAAATATTCATAAGCACATTAACAGCCTTGAGTTATTTTCATGCAAAATATGTGTAGACCGACAACCATCTGAATTCACAAACAGTAAAAGTTACATTCTAAATTTTGGCATCTTAAAAGCTGACTACAAAGCCTACAGCCTAACAACCTGCTTTCAGTTATTTAATTTACGTCAGAATGAAGACAATTTTTTACAGTGTTTACTGGGGTTATTTGACAGAACTCTATTCCTAAAAAAAAAAGGTGCCATACTAGCCAAAAGCAACTGTAAGAATTTGAATGAAAAGTGTTGGTGCTTGAATCAAACAAAAGCTGAAGAACATCTGTGTATCTGAAAGCATTTAATATCATTTTTTATCATTCAATAGTTGGCTTCATTTCACATTTGTCTCTTGTGAATTATGCAAACACCAAGTATAACAACATATCTGAGGTCAGAAAAAATTGGCAGACTTAAGTTCTGATTTTACCTTTGACCAGTTGTCTTGGACTGCATAAATTCAATAAATCAATTTCAATAGTCAAAATGGTAAACTCCATTGCAATTTAAAGTTGAAATTAATCTCTTACCCCAAAAAAGGACACAAGTTTTTGCGGTTTCGAATGTAATCTTGGCAATTTCTCTTTACTTGGATAACATGTGCCTCAGTTAGACTTCATTCAAAAGCATGTAACCCCGAAACAATCCTCTCCAGCTGTGATACACAAACACTCGCAATGAGCCAACGTGAGCTGGCACTGGCCTCGACAGACAAAATAACCCCCAACATCAAGCTCAGAGCGAAGAGTCCCCTTGCAGTGATAAATTAGGAATCATACCACAGTGACCAAATCCTTAAAATGGTCCCAAAAAAACTTGCAATGATGGCTTTGTGGCATTAAATCACAGCAGAAGGAACAATTTTCTTTTAAAACAGTTGCTACTTGCAACACCAAGCGCAGTTTTTTCAAAGAGCTGCCTCCTGGTGGAGTCTATCAAGATGTTTCTGGTTTTCCGTTGCCTCTTCAAGGGACGTAAAGACGAAATGTGCACCCATATCACCTGCGATGTAACAAATTTTTTTCGCAACGAGATCCATCGGTTTTACCTTTCTTCACGAAGTTTTAATTTGAAATTTTAATTCTGTCACCGACGTGGGATCCGGATTAAAAATGAACAGATGCTCCATTCCTATGAACTATGGAAAATTAATGCAATTCTTTAAAAATTAAAAACATGATATACCAAATATTTGTCAAATCAACTGTTCAAATGTTGTTGAGATAGAGTCTACAAATCTAGAAATAACATTATTTCACAAATCCGCAAATACATCACAAAAAGTGTAAGACCATAATATAGCCAACGTTTTTTGAGCAATGTGGCGCAGCTGGGCAACCGCCCGCCATCCGCTGATTGTTTTGCGGTCAGTAAACGATGCAAGCTTTGCTGATGCGAGCCGCAAAAATGCCCTTGTCTGTTCTAGAAAGGATGTCAGCAAAGATATTTAATGCTAATGTATGAGGCATAGCTTTTACTACGCTGAGTTTCATTTACGATGAGCATGCGCTCTAGTTCACAGTGCAGTGCAATTGAACGCAGCGCGCTGGCGCTTGGCCATGTTTCACGTTATCATTTCTCAGCTGCTATATTTGCTTTTTACTTTAAAAATACATGCAAATTGGTTGATGAAACATTTATTAAAATTAAGATAAAAAATTTGTATAATAAACGAAATTGTTTTTTAAGAAGGTTTTCTACAAAGCAAAAAAGTGTTTAATGAAGTGGTAAATATCATGTCTGACGATTTACAAAACTTCATTAAGTGGTAAAACCATGTCTCCCGATGATATTGCGCATCTTATAATCCTATCAAAAAATGAAAGCATAATTTTTGATTAAAATGTTGTGTAAAAAATATTTTAATGACACGCGTTTTGGCGGTTATCGAGTTCAGTAAATGACGTGTGTTCAACTATAACCACCGGTCCCACGGTTATATACTAACCATGACACCCTTACCCCCATGTCGTTCCAAACCGTAACAGTTTCGTTCGTCTTCGGAACACAATTTAAGATATTTTGGATGAAAACCGTGAGGCTTGTCCCATTGACTGCCAAGTAAAATACACTGTCATGGTCCAGAAAAGTATGAAAAGCATTGTCAGAATAGTCCATCTGCCATCAGTGGTTCAACCGTAACATTATGAAGCTACAAGAATACTTATTGTGTGCGAAGAAAACAAAAATAAAGACTTTATTCAACAATTCGTCTCCTCTGTGTCTCTCCGCATCACCGTAGCGCCATTTTGGAGAATATGAGCTGAACGCAAGCAGCGTACACTATTCTGTGTCAGCCGCGCTGCACGGATGCACTGTTTATGTTCAAATCAAAGCGTGAATACACATATAACACGTATCCTTGTGTTGCGGCTGACACAGAATAGCGTACACAGTTTGGGGGTTTTCATCCAAAATATCTTAAATTGTGTTCCGAAGATGAACAAATCTTTTACAGGTTTGGAACGACATGGGGGTAAGTGATTAATGACAAAATTTTCATTTTGGGGTGGAGTATCCCTTTAAACACACCTTACACGTCAAGGATCTATCATGAGTCAGTCTACATTTTCATGAATGAATGGTCATTTCAATGTGAAAAAAAAACAAAAAGTGTCAAGACCCATGTAATCATTTTTTTATGCTCCATCCAGCTATTTTTGAACACAAAAAGCATTATTCCGGTTAGTGGTAGACCAAAGTTTGTTCTTCAGTGGTAAATCCTTAACTTACTACATTTGAACACCAGCCCGCCTTAAAATCCTAAATATGTGGTTACAGCCTTCATTTCTTACCTTGCACTGTTAGCACCATGCTAGATGAGGAATATCCAATGGAGTTGCGGGCTACGCACTCATATCGTCCCCCATCGGCAAGCCCCACGTCATGCACTTCCAGATAACCATCTGGATTGATATGAAACTTCCCACTCTCTGTAATCTGGACTCCATCCTGTAGATCAGGAGCAGAGATTGTTTAAATGAGTCTGGTCACAAAACCAGGATAGCCCCATGGGGACCAAAGTGGCGGAAATGGATGGATGGATGGGCAGTTGTTGGGGAATGTGGCAGCTAATGGATCTAACCTTGCTCCATGTGATGATAGGTGTGGGCTCACCCTGCGCACTGCATGGAATCTGGACATCTGATCCAGACTCCACAGTCGTATCCCTTGGAGCGCTTGTGAAAACAGGTCTTACTGGTGATGTAAAAGCATATGTTTATAATTACAGTGAACAAAACCCCAGCTGCATCTATCATGGGTCATGCACATAATGCACAACATGAAAAGAACATGCACAGGTCATACATGGTACTGAGATCTAGCCGGCTGTCGAGGTTCTGTAAAGTCATTGAAAAGGCAAGAGGTTGAATCTGAGAAGCATATGTGAGTCTTCAAGGCCAAAATGGATTGGTTTGTTTAAAGAGCTTTATCTAAACATTTTAACCCCCCAAAGCTATGAGTTGCTTCACATGATCCTCTGAGGAGACCTCTGAGGTCCTTAAAGGGATAGTTCAGTTTGCTGTTAATTTACTCACCCTCAAGCCATCCAAAATGTAGGTGACTTTTGAGTGAACTATCCCTTTAAGTGCATAATTACCCCTTTACGGTTGTTCTATAGTAATTTATAAGAATTTCTGCTAAGAATCTGCTCAGTCATTTCGTCACTAGACCCTGGCTGCGGAAAAATTATTTCCGTAGAGATACAATATGGCTTAACATTTTAAGTCTTGAAATCAAAATTAATTAGCGAGTTCTTCCTTAAAATAAAAGAAGAATCTACCAATGGGGTAAGAAAAATAAACTTACTTTAAAGGGAAAACAAGATTCTTTTTCTTATCCTATTGGAAGATATTTTTCTTGCTAAGCAAAAACTCACTTAATATCTTATGTAATTTTGCTTTTCAAGTACAGTTCTGATCACAAGCTCACATACCTCTTGCAGAATATGCAAAATGTCAATCATTTTAACGAAATCACATGGTGTGTTTTTGAAAAAAAAACTTTACTTAAAGAAATAAATCACTTCACAACTTTCAAAATAACTAACAAATTAAAAACTGTGTTATTATCTAATGAAACTACGTTTTGTGTAATTTTTTTTGTGATCCACGACTGTTGTTATGTTTTGTGAAAGTTGTTTGTGAGTCCTTTTTTTTCTGAGCAGTTCAAATGTCAGCTGTTCTTCAGAAAAATTCCAAGTCCTGCACATTCTTTGGTTTTCCAGCATCTTCTGCATATTTGGTCCCTTTCCAGTGGTGACCGTATTATTTTAAAATCCATCTTTACACACTGAGCCAATTCAGTAAAGTACTAAATTAAAATAACATGCAATTTTTACAATCACTCTTATTTTATTAAAATTATTAACAATTTGCTTATTCGGCAAGAGGTATGTGAACTTATGAGCAGTAAATGTATCTTGTTTTAAGAATGTTTATTTTTTTTCCCTTCCACTGGAAAACAAGACAAAAATACAGAGTAAGATTTTTTTGTTGTTGTTGTTTCTGTGTAACTGCATAACTTTTGGGTGAACTATTCCTTCCATGAACTCCTAAACTTTCATTTAGGCTGTACTCAGTCTTTCTGCAGCTGTTATAACAAGTGGTATTTCTCACTACTCCCTCTGTCTCTTTACTCTCTCCATTTCTTCAGATACTTCCTGTAATCCTGTTCTAAATAAAAGCGACCATGAGCCAAACCCGTTCCTTGGTTTTGAAGTAAATACAGGCGGTTGTTATGCAGTGTGTTAACAACCATTACTACATGGAAACGTCTTGCCATGTGGGAATTTCAAAGCTGCATGCTTTCCTGGCTACTCAACAAGTCTGTAATAAAGCTTAAGAGCTGGTTTTAAGGCACTTACATGCAGGGACCTGGTCTTACATCTGTCATTGAGACTTTACGGGGTATTGTTGCTCTAATTGAAGGCTTAGCTGGTGGGTAAATGACAAATTAGTTTATGAAGCCAGCCCTCCTCCCCTCCTGTTAACACCATGTCTAGTCTTGTTCCGACGGACCGTTGAATGAGGGATAGACTTACAGTTTGTGATGTTAGGGGCTTGTTTTGTGCTATACTGAAGTAGATACATTTGTGGGCAGCACTGATAGCCATGCACTAAGAAATGGGAATGGGAATGCTGCGTCCCAAACACGTTGAATGGAGTTCACTTGTTTATATTTGATGAGCAATGTAGCAACTCAATCATTAATATATAGAAAATGTGATTTGCGAATGTCAGAAATTAGAACTTATTAGTTTTACTCTTTTGAGTCTTTTTCAGGGTTACTATTGTTAACTAAAACCATGAAATAAAATTGAAATAAAATAAACGTTAACTGAAATTAAACTAAATTAAAAAAAGAAATGTATTTGTAAAAATGTATACTAAAATAACTCAAATTAAACTAAAAATAATAAATAAAAATTAATAAATACTATATAGGCATATTTATAAAAAAGAAATAAAGAAAATTACAAGAAACACAACAAGATGACAAATATTACTAAAAATAACTGAAATTAAAGTAAAAACAGAAAATATAAAAATTAAATCTAATGCAAAATCTTAAAAACTATAAAAGCATACCAATAACACTAGCTTTTTTTTTTTTTTAAGTTTTTGTACTAATATCATAATATCAGAGGTGTGTTTAATTATCTGATCTTCTGATTTGCTTTCATCAAGTCCATCAAGTATTATTCAATAGGGCATTACCTATTGGAGGTATGCTGAATTTACAGCACACGGTTATATGTTTAACTTTTTTTAAAAACTTTTAGTAAGTATGTGATTTTGTCATTTTTTTTATGTCAATATAGTATTTATTTATTATTATTAATTAATCTTTATTATTAATAAATTAATAGTATGTATACCATATATATACCGTGTATATATACAGTATATACAGTAACTGTGAACAGAACTGTTCTGTGATGTAGGATTTGGGACATGCTGGACATGCTGGAATAATCTATGTCAGGAGGTGATTTATATTGTCAACAGGATCTCACTGGTTTGCAGGATGTTGAGATGAACAGCTGCTCTGGCAGTGCCAACAGGACTGACCGCCTGGCACTCGTACTGGCCCTGGTCATGAAGGGCCACGCGGCTGATGCGCAAGCTCCCCGATGAGAGAACAACGTGTCGTCTGTCATTAGGCAGGGGGCTGCCTATGGTAGGAGAACAGAGTTTTAGTGACTTTGTCCAAGCTGAAAACAGTTGATAAATACTAACAGACCGCAATTCAATCATCTTTAAATGTGTCCTTGTGGCCTTTTAAGGAATGATCAGAAGAAATTAAATTCTATCTGAGGCATGTTGTTGATTCAGACTCATCTCTCAGTTTGTAAACAAACAAAAATCATGTTTACAGTACACACATACAACTGTGCAGGCAGTGTTAGAATGCATCCAGTCAGAATTTCATAATCAGTTTATTGTACTGAATGTACACTTGCAAGGTACTTCAAATCTTAAAAGTGTATTTTTTAAAAATTGTACTTGCAGATAATAATATTAATGAAATAAAATGCCACTTATGTGTACTTTCTTGACATATATGTACAAATATGGATGTAGAATGTCAGTTGGTCAGTTTTTTACTAAATAAAAATGCTGACCAGACTTGACTTAGGCAGACTGTTGAATAGTGTGGACTCCGCTCTAGCAAGTCAAACAGACAAGGCGGCATTATGTCATCTCACCGCCGCGAGTCCATGCTATGACCGGCTGAGGGTAGCCGCTGGCCTCGCAGGGAAAGTCAACTGTGAGACCCTCCAGCACAGACTGGTCCTGAGGGGTCACTGTGAACTGAGGACGAGCTGAGGAAGAAGAGAATTGAGAATGAGCAAAACCAAAGACTGGAGAAATGAAACATGAACAGAACAACTCTTTCATCTCAAACTGGTATAAGCTTTGGACCAACCAAAAAAATAAAGAAAAAATAATTAAAAAAAAGTTACAAAGCATTAGTTTTTCTCAAATTATATTTAAGGTTATCTTAAATTTAAGGTAATCTTGTATTTAAGGTAATCTTACATAAAAAAAAAATATATAAAAAATAAAAGATTATATAAAAAAAGTCCATACAACTTAATAGATATATTTTCTTTAGACATTTGGCAAAATGGTTATATATATATATATATATATATCTTAACTTCAACCTAAAAGCTAAATTGGCTTTAATATAATGTTATGTATTATTACTATAGACAAATTTGATTATTAAAAAAAACAAACATATTTTCTTAAAATAAGTAACTAAAGACCACTTCAAAGGACCTTCATATATATTTTGATGTCTTTTTATGCATCATATTTTCTATTATGTACAAAAAAAAAAAACACACAAGAAAGAATTAATCAAACCCTTTGAAATGTATTTCATCTAGTTAGTATGTGTTCTGCATATCAACACTTTGGTCTCAAGCCAAAATACTATTTAAACAAAATTGTTTCTTTAAAAAAAAAAAAAAAAAACTGTATGGGGAGTCTGATTCGCTTTTGGTCAAGCTTTAGGACACCATGATTTTCAAATAGGACTTGACTTGGATTAACTAGAGAATTTAACACTATTTATCCCTTTTATTTTAAAGGACTAGATGTGTACATTTGATAGTATAAAAATACATTTCCCATTTGATTTACACCTTTTTTGACTTGACTTGGATTAACTGATTCTGTTTTTTTCTTTTCTTCCATGTTTCACATTCTATATCCCAGGTCAGTGTTTTTTTCATTAACTTCACAACTGCCACCTTAACTTCGCAGTGAATGACACCTTTAGACAGCCATTAATTGAAAAGATTATGAATACACATAAAATAAATGAAATATCAATACAATAAACTAAATGATCAGAATTAGAATCATGATTATGAACATTTCTGCTTCACTCACCCTGTACTATAATATACGCAGTGGCGTGGATGGTGTCCACGTTGTTGCTTGCGAAGCAGGTGTACTGTCCCCCATCGGCCTGATTGACGTTCTGGATGTAGAGACCTCCTGAAGGAGTGATGTTGATGCGGGGGTCCACTGGGAGGGCCGTGTGGTCTCCTTTGGTCCAGGTCACCCGGGGCTGCGGCTGGCCCGTCGCACTGCACTCCAGCGTCACGCTCTCCCCGACCAGAACCTCTGTGTTCTGCGGCTGGATCACGAAACTAGGTCGAGCTGGAGAGAGAAAGACTCAAAACAGACTGCTGTCTGCAAAAAACAGTCTTTACCAGACTGGCATGCTACCTAGAACTATACATGAAAAGTTAAAAAACTGGGTTTGGGGGAAAAAAATTGATAAAAATCAAAGAGTCATATAAAGAAAGTGTTTAATGTTTTCTATCTCACAAGCTCAAACTAATACTATACTGTAAAAAAAAAAAAAAAAAAAAAAAAAAAAAAGTTGTATATAAAACAGTTTTTTGGAGTGTGTTTTACAAGAAAACTTTTTTCTACTCTTGAATTTCACATTTAATTTAAATTGTTACTTTTAAATATATTTGTAATTATTCCTCTTTGTAATCATTAGTGAAATTTACAAGCATTTTCTGAGAGATTTTCACCATTTGTTTCTTGTTATTCATTGTTACTTGTGATTTCTTTGTAATTATTTGTGAAATTTACTAGCAATTTTTGTTAGCAAACTTTTGTGAAAAAAGTAAATCCTACAAATTTTTAAATTAAAATTGTTACTTAATTCTTTGTAATTACTTGTGAAATTTACTGAAACATTTCTCACTCAGAAATTGCTAAATAAACTTCACATTTTTTTTTTTTTAATTCAGTGTATTACTTTTTGTTTCTTTGTGATCAAATGTTTTTTTTTTCAGCATATATGAAATGTTTGCAGATTGCTAAACTAAGTAGGGTCGAGCTAGTTTGGGAGATTCTAGTAGCCACTGCCTAAAGGAACCCGTCACACTCACCTGGTGATCTGAAGTATCGCAAGGTGACCTCTGAGGTCTTCACCTCTCCAGCCACGTTTTTGGCCATGCACTGATACACGCCCTGGTCTGTTTCTCGCGTGTCCTGGATCATCAGGGTCCCATCTTCCAGAAGATTGAGACGCGTGTCATCTCTCATGTTCAGAGCATTGCTGAAAAAGATTTTCCCTTTAATGCACATACCCTTCACATATTGAGGATAAAAGAACCAAAATATTTTATTTCTGTCCTCATTTACTCATATTATTGTCAGTCCAAACCTGTATCACTTTCTGCTTTATGTGGAACACAAATGCAGATACATTTCAGAATGCCCAGACTAACAAGTTCCAGAATTATGCCACAGTTGCGAATTTAACTTAAGTGCAAAATTGGAATTTCGCAAATTATACCAATTATACAAAAATACCTTGACTACAGACAGTGGCTCAGGCATTTTAGAATGACCATAACAACATTTCAGATGCAGTGCAATGAGATCGGTCCGCTGGTTAGTCAAGTTATGCCATCATATCACGCAAAGTCACATGACTTTTTGATGCGCATGGAGGAATTTATTCTGAAAAATGTGTTTACATCTCCCATTATTTGCATGAACTATTTTCACAAGTCAAAAACCACCTCAAATGAGCATAGAAACTTTTTTGTGAATTAAGTTTTTTTTTTTTTGCCATTTTCATCACTTGTTTCTAATGCGATACTTCAAGATGCGGATACAATGAATGGATGGTGATGGAAACATAGCTAGTGAGAGTGAAGAATACATTTGATGGCTTTGTGATATGTGAAATGCCCAGTGATTCTCAAACCTCTCCATGAAGTACTCCCAGCACTGCACATTTTGTATGTCTCTTTATATCTGACACACCCACTTCAGGTCTTGCAGTCTCCACTAATGAGCTGATGAATTGAATCAGGTGGGATGGATGAGGGAGACATACAAAATGTGCAGGGCTGGGGGTCCTCCAGGATAGGTTTGAGAACCACTGCTGTAGCGAATCTAGACAGGTGGTGCTGGGGGAGGAGGAGGGTTTCAGAGGAACTGCAAGCTCACTGGCTGCAGAATCAGCAGCGGCCAATCAAATTGTTCCATGTAGTAAATTATGTTATTGCTAGCAGATTGCATGTAAGGGACCTATCAGTCTGCGCCATCTAAAGTTTCATGACTGAACTAGATAAATGCCTATTCATGCAGCAGCAGCATATCTTACAAGCTCAGAACAGCACGTCTGTGTATCTTGTTCTGCAGCATCAGCATAGCAGATCTATTCTGCCAAGACCAAACACATTAACATCTTATCAATTAACATGCTAAAACTATTGCCACAGTTTTCATGATTGAAATACTGCACAAGCTTTAAGCAGTACTTTCATGGTGTTTTAGTCATTTTCAGACAGCCTCATTATGGAAAGAGCACTCTATAGACAAACTGTTCTATGAAAACAGGTCATATATGCTTTGAGTAACATGGAGGGGAATAAATGAAAACAGAATTATATTTCTTGCTGAGACTATTCCTTTTAACATGTACATTGAGGGTGGAATCTTACTTGTTTCTGAGCCAGATGATCTGAGGTTTGGGGTTGCCCTCTGCCCTGCATGTGAAGTACACAGTGTTCCCAGAGGTTACGTCCACATCCTGCGGCTCAGATGTGATCCGGGGAACTTCTGCTCCACAAGAGAGACACATTCAGATGAAACAAAATATAAGTGTGCCAGAAAAGACGAAGTGTGAGGAGAAGTAAAACAAGTTTCATTTTGTCTGTAAAAGCTATTGGAATTACAGCACTGAAGGTTTATTTGTAGTGGCACTGTGTGATTGCTGGAAATAACGTTCGACATTTCCCTCTCGGCTCACTTCCTCTGAACTGGTTTGGCTGCCCGTGTTGGTTGACGGCCAGGCACAAGGTGATTGTGTCTATGGTCACAACAGCCACGTGCCAAACCCCCGAACATTATCCAACACCAATGTGCACATGGTGAGATGTATTCCCAAACCATCTGTCAGAACTGTTAAACTGTTTCTACTGGCAAAACCAAATGTCTGGTTGCACACTGTGTCAAAGTACTTGCATATAACAGACAGAAGAGGGACATAAATGACAAAGTACTATGGAGTGCAGCAGGGATGATGCATTTTTGAGAGTGAACATTTTAGCACTCCGGTTTCATCGCCCTTAAGTCAATGCGTTTTTGGTTAAATGTTTGAAATAAGTCTTGGAAAAGGCTCACAAGTGTCTATATAGGACTTCAGAGGCTGTCAAAGACATGGTCATCATAACAAACAGACAAACTCATCTACTCACTAGTCACTTTCACAGCCTTGTTGCATTTATAATTGTGCTCTTGCAAACTATTCTAACTAACTACCAGGGAAAATGTTTTGTTTTATTTTTCTTTAAATAAAGACTGAAAGAGTTGTCAGAATCTTAATGGTGGTAATGCTGAAGTCATGTGACCATGGTTTAGTTCATTTATAGTCTACGTTTAGCTTTTTACTTCTGCCAGTTGTATTTAGGCTTCAGAATACATAACCTGTAAGAATGTAAGAATCATAAACTTCTGTTGGTTACAGAGCTTAACTTTCTACAATAGTTCAAATGCCAATGAAAAAAAAATCATATTGGGATTTGTCAATTCAACCAGGGTGATGCAAACATATGGTTTCAGACTGGCCTACACAAATACATAATCACTGCAGCACTCTCTATAAAAGAATCATGTTGTTTCAAAATTTTCTTTTTATGGTGGAACCCAAAAGGAGATGTTTTGATGAATGTCCAAGCTGCATTTTTCCAAACAATGAAAGCATGTCAAGGCTGTTGAGCTCCATAAAAACACAATAAAATAGTCCACACACCTTTATTCCAAGTCTTCTTAAGTTAAACTATAGGTTTCAGGGGAGGAAATCTATCATTAATCACTGAAATTAAAGGCAGTTTACACTTATTTCCGTTCAGCGCTCAAATCTAACTCGCTTTTGCTAACTTTCATAAAATAGCGGCAGCAAAACATCAATTTCATGTTCATAAAAGGGGAAAGAACATCATGCAGTTTTTAAACGACAAGGGGATAAGCAAATGATGACAATCTATATTTTTAGGTGACCTTCAGTTTTCATGCTGTAAGATAACATTTGTATTGCATTGCACAGAATGCGACGGGTCCCGTACCAGTCCCAGAGAAACTGCAGCTGTCTGGCGGGCCGGTGCTGTGTTTTGACAGGTGCTTCAGGCGTCTATGTGCTGTGTTTTATGTATAGAGATAGTGGAAAAGCTATAAGGTGATAAACCCATTCTTCTACAGAGCCAATAGGGGTGTTTGTGGGGGGGCTGATTACTGCAACAAGCCTGAGCAAGTCTACCGAACTGCTGCTGTGGCTGTGGTGAAACCTCTACTGCTGCTCACAGGTCACACAAAGGACCACATTTCAGAGTAAATAAACTAGAACAAAAAAAAAATTAAATAAAATATTAATTTCAATTTCTATTAACATAAAAATAACAACTAAAAATAAAAAAATTAAAAATATCAATCACAACCAATAAAAAACTGAAATTAAAAAAAAGTAATTAAATGAATTAAATGAGTGAGTTTCACCAGATAAATACTGCTGCAATTGTAAGAATACATTATATTGTCTGATGGTGCTATGTTTAACATGTTAATGGCCTTGAAAGTGTTTCAGTGTAGTTAGTAGCTTGTAGTGCAGCAGCTAACCATTTTTTACAAAAGGGTGGTTTGACAGTAGTTTGAGCACTTGAAATTATAAAAGACTTCAGTTTCTAAGCACGGAAAGGAAAAAAAAAAGATCTGAAATTTTCACAGAAAAAATAAAATAAAATTTGAAGCTGGATCTGAGCTGCTTTTTTCCCAGCCAACATTTCTGATGTCAGAAAGCCCAGTAGAGTTGACCCGTATTTGTTTCACAGATGGTTGAAACGAAAAGAGTCACGTTTGACCCTTCACTCCCTCCACTGTTTGACGAGGAGGTGGCGTAGCAAGCAAACAATGACATATCTGGGAAAACTCTCCATAATCCAGCTCACAAAACTAGATCAGCATCTGTTATTTATTAAGATGACTAACATGTTCAAAGACATTGAGTGATCCCATCGAGTAGAATCATGTGGAAGTGGTGAATGGGGGCAGATGCTGTAAATATTTCAATAATTTAGTGCCAGTTCATCATTTTGTTTTTGATTTGATTTGAAAAGATTGAGTGTATATCGGTGTGTGTGAATGGCCTCACCACAGTTGAGCTCCTCTGCAGTGAGAGTTGCGACCGAGCGTCCCTGCAAGCGGCTCGGATAGTCACATGTAGCCGCGGCTTGAGCGTAACCAGACTCTGCGTACTGCTTCAACAGATCGGCCAACCACAGCAGTTCACAGTCACAGTGCAGTGAGTTCGAGTCGAGGCGCCTATAAACACACACAAACACAAAGTCAAAATAAAATTTGGCTGCAGATCTTTGGTTAAAATGACATTTTTCCAGCATTAAACTTGCAGCGGATCAGAAAACATTGCTTTCTGATCAACTCACGGATCAATTTGTAGGGTTGGTGTAGCTGACTCAAAATTTGTGAAATGTCTTGCAAAACTCACATGCAACACTCATACAGTTTTGTGTACCTCTAATCCTAACCTCTAATCCTTATAGTTAACTGAAATTAAAACCATATAAGCAAAATTAGGATTTAGGTAAATTAGCCAGCTTTTTCTATTTTTTATTTATAAAATGGCAAAAATAAAATAAAATAAAATAAAATAAATAAATAAAATAAAAATAAAAAAAAATAAAATAAAATAAAATTGAAATAAAATAAAATAAAATAAAATAAAATAAAATATCAAAAAGTTTAACATTTAAATAAATAAAAAAAAAAAAAAAAAAAATTAAAAATGAGAACCAAATCGGCAAAAGTTTAGAATAAGGTTAACTACTTTAGTTTACATGAAAAAAAGCAAAAACAATCCTTCTACAGCATTTATTAATCTTAGTTAATGTTGATTTCAGCATTTATTAATGCATTATTCAAATCAAAAGTTGTGCTTGTTAACATTAGTTAATGCACTGTGAATTAACATGAACTAACAATGAACAAAAATATTAACAAAAACAAAAATAAACAAATAGTAATAAATACAGTAATACAAACAAATAAAATAACTAACACAAACTAATTAATACAACAACTAAAATGTTACCGGAGTACAACAAAATAAGTGTTACAACCAATTCAAAATACTAATAAAAAATATAATAATAGGATCTCAATGATATTAAAACAACAGTGCATTAATAGTTTGATTACATCACTCATTTATAAAGTTTTGGTAGCTAAAGTGGACCACAACTAACTTTTCAAAAGTTTTTTCTAATTTTTAACTAAATACAAAGACAATCTCTGAGCAAACTACTGCTTTACTCAACCGTTAATAATCTTGAGTAATACTCACAGTCTCTTCATGGACTGCAGGTGGGAGAAGGTTCCTAATGCAAGATGAGTAATTCTGTTGTTGTGCAGAAACCTGCAAGAGATAATCAGTGAGAGGTGCACAGCTTAAATCTGTGACCAGGTCAGAAAAAACACAACACATGCCGTAAAAGCATCAATATTCTAGTGCTCATGTTTAGGATCAGTGATTTGTTTAATCTGTGAGTGGTATGTAGTCAAATTGTGTTTTGTTAAGGAAAGATGTGCTATTTGTTTAGAAGGTGATCTGACTTTCTTTAAAAAGATTATTTTTACATTTACACTTCTTCAACAGCTTCTAGTTTCTTTGTAAACTCCAGCAGTGTATTGTTCCCTAACTCACGTGTTAGTCCCCGTTTATGTGCAAATGACTTTTCCGTCTTTGAAAGACATCAGAATGTGTGTGGGATCGTGGGTGAATTCAGTGCCACAGTCTCCAAACATTTAGAATTCAGGTCAACAGAAAGGAACGAGACAGAGAAGACTGTAATAAAAATGATTTAAGCTGCTTGAACAACACAATCCACTTAAAAATGTAAAAGTTTACTTAATCCATTTGTGTTGGGATTATCTGAGTCACTTTGTTGCATTAACTGAAACTAGTGTTGTTAGTGTCCAACATGCTCTGCACAGGGCTGGATTATGAGAGTAAATGGTGATATTAAGTGCTATTTGATGTGTTTTTGAGAAAAGAGAAAGACCTGAACAAAGTCTATACTTCATACTGAATGAGAAATAGCTGTTACTAAGTAATGCATGTAACTTCTTACTTGTTCATGGTAAGCATGTGCTGTGCTGCATAAAGTGGATAATAATCAAGAGTTCATATTACTAACTTTTTGTAAATACTTTGTTTTGTAATGTATTGACAAATGCTGGGCAGACTTTACCTAATTTCTTTTATGCACCATAGCTATTAAATTTATGTAGTCTTTACTCAACATATGGGATGCAACCTACCCAAACAAACTGAGTGCAAAATGCACCCTTAATTTTTTGGAATATTTTCATTCAACAACATTTTATATTACCTTTTTATAACAAAAAAAAAAATAAAAAAAAAACAATGAAATTAACCACATAAAACCAACCATAAAAAAACAATACACACACATTCATAATACAAACAAATGATCAACATCATCAAAGGCACAGATACAAGGAAAATGATCTTTTTTCTGAAAAAAAAAAATAACTGGCTGTTAGACGGTACATATTAGATTTTGTTGATTTTATGTATTATATACTGTTATAGCCATTGAAATTAAAAAATCAAATTCATCCTTTTTGCCCATATACTGTGATCAAATATTGCATATTTTTTCCCCACCAACAAAACTGAGCATATTTGAGCTTTATTTTTTCATTACTACAGTATTTCATAAATAAAAAATAAAAATCCTTACGCTTTACCAACAAGAAACATGCACACATTTACCTAAAAGCACACATTTATTTGAAGACAATTCCTCTCTCAGAACAAACCAGAATATAGGCTACACACTAGTACACAGTGTCAGCTCATGCACACATTTGCCTACAAGCTCATCTTTTTTGATCTGATTTTAAAAGGGACGTCTTATCATGACTAAACATGCAACCCTGTAGGGATCTGAGTGATGATTTGAGGTTTGAGATGCATGCGTAACTCACAGCCGCTCAAGCTTGGGCAGATGAGAGAAAGACTCCGGCTCCAGAGACTCAATGTTGTTGAAGTGCAGGTATCTGTGAGAGAGAGAGAGAGAGAGAGAGAGAGAGAGAGAGAGAGAGAGAGAGAGTGAGTATCTAGAGACTTCCCATAGATCTATGTCAACACAAATCTTTGTCCAGTATTTCCATAATTTTATGCATTTTCAACAATAAAACAAAGAGCATGACTCTGTTTTATTTATTGATAACTTATTGGATGGAGACCATTATTTTTATTTTCTTTAAAACAATGTGCACCAGTTAATCATGTAAGATGAGGGACGTGTTTTAGGAAAGCAAATACTCTCTAGTTTCATTTCATGTTGACTTGAACAATATGAACAAAGCAATAACGAATTTCGTAACAAATAACGAACTCGGTGAGATATAAAACTCTACAAGGCAAATACACTGTGGGTTTTAAATGAGGTCAACAATAACAGAGACAAATGATTATGGAGAGTAATAAGAAATACTTGAGATGACAGTAAAATGTGTTAATATTAACTGAACTCTAGCCAGCTGCAAGGGAGATGGTTATGACATCTTGGCAGATATCACTAAATAACCATGTTAACTACATAAAAAGTGGAACATTTAAATTTGAGCTATTGATCCCACGTGGTTCTCTGTCAAATCTAAATGGAAGGGCAATTTGTAGGTTTCACCTTCCCCAGTTTGGCAATGTGCTTGATAAAACATCTTTAATTTGTAAAAACATGGATCAAACTGCATCATGCACTTAAAGGGATAGTTCACCCAAACATATATATACAGTATATGAAAAAAACTGAAAGTATTTACTCACAGTCACATTGCTCCCATATAGCTTTCTTATTGAGACACAAAACACAAAAAGAGACATTTTGAAATTGTTTGTTGTTTTTTTTACAATTCAATCCCCATAATAAATGGAGTCTGGAGATATTTTTTTACACCATAAAAATATCATTATAGAGACTTATGCACTATATTCTGTGTCTTCTGAAAGCTGCATGGTAGCTTTGTGTCAGGAACAGAAATTGGGTGAACTATTCCTTTAACTTTGATAAATATTAAAAACTAAACAGGAGGTGACAGGGCAAAAGGTTACTTACAGTTGTTCTAGAGAGACGAGCCCCTTAAAAGCTTCTCTGTCTATCGCCTGGATTTCATTCTTGTACAAATAGCTTAAAGAAATATTCAGGGATATTAGGACATAGTGAGTGTCAAACATTGAGGGATCTCCTATATTTAACAGTTAAAAGAAAACATGCACACATGTACACAAATAAATAAAGAAAGGTCAAAATTAACTTTTTACATCAGATATTGCTGGAATAATAGAAAAAATGATGCATATTAACTGTATATCGATAACACGGAAGCGGTGGCCTGTGGGAAACAGGAATTCAAGTTTGTGGTTTTGAGAACCAGCACCAGCACTCAGCCACATAAACCACATGATCCTGTGACCTCGAGGACTGTGACACCATTCCTCAGGAAGTAAATGCCGCAGATATGTCTTCCCATACAAGTATTCAATATTTATATTTGCATTTATAAGCACCGCTAAAGTACCAAGTTATGTTCAAGTTGGTTAAGAATCTGCAAAGAATATTATTGCTGTTATGGAAATATCAGTCATGATATATGACCATGATGAAGTCTGAGATCATTAGGAAAAATGCTCCTGTTTTTCTGAATTTCTCCATTACAAATGAGATCATCCTTAACAATCCGAGTAAAAAGTACACTGAAAAATGTATATGAATATGTACGTACTGTTACTATAATACTATAATATATATAATACTGTTATAATACTGTTCCATAAAATGTCCTTAAATGTTTTGAATTCCTAACTCTTTCTGTTTATGTCCAGGTTTCAACGATAAAAAAAATACAATTAAAAAAAATCCCAGACATTTCGACTCCACTGTATATGTAATTAAGAAGAAGAAGAGGGGAAAAAGACATTTCGGCTTGATTTGCAGCATATAAAAAAATCCAGACGGTGGCTAATTTAATCATTGTTATTTTAGTTCTTCTATAAGATAATGTTATAGTTTTCTCATGCAAAAACCTGTTCACAGTTTACAGAATCTAAATTACAGTCGAAAAAGGCCAAACCAGCCACTCACAGCAAGTTACATTCACTTTGTCTGGAGGACTAGCCAGCTGGACATCATGACTGTGTGAACTATCACATGTGTCTGAAGACTGTACCGCCCAAGAGCAGCTAATGAATGCATTAATACTCCGTATGTTTATCAGGAGTGACACACGACTTGTAGACTGTGAAGTCAACATTTGACTTTTGGACCACCAGCACTAGAATAACAGTGGGCTTTAACTGTTCGGCCTCTTGTAGAGATTATGTAGACTTCACACAGTCCAGTGGCCAATCACTGGTGAGTTATAAAATGTTATTTGTAATACATTTCTTAAAAATAGATTTTAGTGATGGGAGCTGGCTTGGCTCATTAAGACTTTTAACCAAGCAATAAATAAATAAATAAAAATTCCTGATATGTACTGTACATGAGGAACCTCACAACATGTCCAGGTCATAAATCAGCCATATAAAGCCAATCCTAGGTCCATTAAGACTTTTTGTATTTAATTGCATTTAGTGTTTTTTTTTTTTTATTATTATTATTATTATTGTCATTTAAAATAAATAAATAAATAAATAAATAAAACAAATTAAATAATATATTCACTCTACAGCAATGCTATTTAGGGATGGGGATGGATGTCCCAACAATAATGTGTAAAGTAATAAAAAATATTAATGTCATAATGCAAAATTGATTTATCTTAGTGGTGCTAAAAAAAAAATGCTTCACTTTCTTGAAGCAAAATATAATTTATCTTTTTTATTTGGCAGTGAAATATGACCAGGCATGTTTTTGAAAAGATTGGTAAGATTCACCTCTTTCTGTATTCTCTTAGCAGCTGAGTTTAAATGTTATCTAGGCAAAACCAGGCGTGAAACATTTCAAACAACTGACTCTATTTAAATATAAACACAAGCTGCTCTCATACAACTAAAGTTACAGATTCTCAAATTGCCCTGTGACGAACAAAGACAGGAACTGTGCAACGTCTGCCTAGAGAGCAATTATTCCAGCTCCGCCTGACTCTGATCTCCGCACTTTTGGGTCAGGGCCATCAGACAGATGATTTTACAGCGCAGACAGTTAAGTTCTCCATAACTGTGAGAGTCTCTTTTCATGAACTCAACTCTTTTCTGTGTCAAACAATGGCAGTAGTAATGACTGAATCATTCATACAAGTGGTGAGCATGGTGCAACATGTTGGATCATGGTTCTGAAATCAAGTGAAAGGCTTTGAGTCAGTTGTTATACAGTAGCTGTGCTTTCAAATTAATATTACTTGAATACTTAAATAATACTTTCTGTATTTTTATTTTTCTACACTTTCTATATTTTTAGAAGCAATCAAATGAGGTAAAGAAAACTCACAGATATTTTAAGTTTTCCAAATCTTCAAAGGCTCCTCTTGGGATTCTTCTAATATGGTTGTTATTTAAAAGGCTTAAAGAAAGAAGAAAGAAATGTATTAGACATAAAAAATAAATAAAATAATAATATTTCAAACTTGCATACATGCTCCAAAATGTTTAGTTTTATGAGGTGTGTGTTTCATGAAACCAGTTTAGAAAACATTGACACTTACAGTGTATTCAGGTTTTTTAGTCGTCTGAAGGAGCCTGGCTGTAAATCCTTGATTTTGTTGAATCTTAGATCTCTGGAAACAAAAAATAAATAAAAAATAAACACTTGGATCAAACATTTGTTATTGCTGTGGTCTTTGTCATGTATTGAGTAAATATGACTTTTTTAATATGACATAACTTTAGTGACAATCAATAACAGGTATCATTTAAAAAACAATTTTGTCAATAGTTATCAGTCATTGTGGGTCTGAATACAAATGAAAATTTTAGTATTACCTATGACATTATACATTATAACATCCTTACAAACAAACTGGAGAATCGCATTGCCATCCTAACCTGATTTATGTCAAATCTGCTACATTTATAGGTATGAAGGAGGAGATTTCAGACCTAAGAATTAAGGAGTGCCACAAGGCTCTGTCTCAGGTCCTTTAATGAACTGCTTATACATGCTTCCTTCAGGTGCTAGCCTATTACAAGGTAATTGCACGAGCTTTCATTGTTATAACATGCATAAATGTCCTCCACACCAGGTGTAATTTCAGTTTTCCAAGTTATACATAAACATTTCAAGATTTTCATTTAATACAGTGTTTAGATGTTCAATTGTGTCATGTTTTACAGTTACACAACATGGTGTTTGACAACAATCTGTTTGACAGCAATCTTTTTCCAATATGCCTACCAAGTATTATCATGGTGGCATATAGAATACGTTTATGTATTTTTAACTTCAAGATGCAGCAGAGTCTGTACCATGTCCAAAGGAAATAAACAGTGCCAGAATATGTTTCATTGCTACATATAAATAATATAATTTAACTTATAAAATACTGCTACTTGCATGTAAAGCTCTGATTCAAAGTACTGATCCCTCTGTACCCCAGTAACACCAAAGAGGCTGAATCTTTAAACCCCTTAAGTGAATAAAGACTTCTGATAGTACAGTAGGTGTCATTTTAATACATTGCAGGGCAATAGTAAAAATTGAAATGTGGTCCCTTTAGGAAACTACAGTACAGTCATTAAGCAAATCTGACAATAAACCATCCATCCATCCATCCATCCATCAATCAAAAACAATTATAACCCTTGGTGAGCATAAGAGACTCTTTTGAAAAACATTTTAAAAATCTGACCACCAGCAGTGTATAACTAATATAATACAACTGGTAGGCCTAGTTGCACAGTGATATAATATATAATGTGAGTACCCTGAGGATGTAGGCAAATATACAAACTATTGCACATAATAATGACAGTTATTGAAATTGCAATGAGTGAGGCAGAAATTGTGCATTTAATCTCTAACTCTCTCAAATCCACCAGAGGATGAATATCCCTTTCCTTCATGGCCTCTGTGATCCAGAATACACTCTCTCTGCTTGAGTCTAGACTCTTCTGTCTACCCAGCCTTATAGCTAACTTTTTATAGACATGCAGTCAGCTGTGCTGTATTGTTAGGCCTGCTGGAATCCCGGCTATTATTCTCAGGATATAACAGAGTTTATAAATCATAATTAGGGAATAAGACTAACATTATCACAATTTTCTCTGACTCTACCTCACAAGCTTCTTTCATTATCACATCCAGCCCACCCAACAATTCACATTACTAACTCTTTTTTTTTGAAAAACAGTATATGATGTCATACCATAAATCAGCAGATGAGGGATATTTCCCTGAACACTGCTTGGATCGCAACAGTAAACTCAGGCTGGCCTCAAAACTTACTATCCCCAACTATTATGTTATTTAAACTACAAATTAACAAATATTACATTTATATATATATATATATATATATATATATATATATATATATATATATATATATATATACTTTGGCATAGACAGCTATTTAAGCCATACTAAGTCTGGTTCCTCCCAAGATTTCTTCCTCCTCCTGCTTTCTCTTCAGGAGGTTTTTCTTTCCACAGTTGGCTTGCTTACTCAGAGTATTATGGCAATGTCCTCAGTGCAGCTGCTTTGAAACAATTTAAATAAAACTGAATCAAACTGAACTGTACTCAGTGATTATGTTGTGTCTTTGGTGCATTTACCAGTAAACTGAAACAGGCATGTAGTAGTATGGTAGAGTACTAGTGCTCAGTATCTTCACCAGCATCATAATTGAATTTACTCCATTATGACAACAAATAACTCAAGGATAACAATACAAACAATCAAAGGCTGGCTGTTTTTCCTCCCACAGAGATCACAACATTGATTTGGCTTGCAAAAAAACAACAAATTGCTGCGTAATCGGGGCATGTGCCAACTATGTTCTAACAGGTGTTTCTGTAGAACATTCTCAGAGAACAGGGAATGAACTTCAACGAATAACTTCAACAAATAAAGTTTACTGCTAAAGATGTGCTTAATTTCATTTCATCATTTACTCATTCTCATGTCATTCCAAATCTCTTTACTTTCTTTGTGTTGTGTTAGGTAAAGAAAAAAAAGCTGAGGTTTGGATTGACAATTTTAAACAACAAGCAGAATTAAACAGTTTCAAGAAAACCTTTCAACAAGAAAATAATGCACATCTTCACAGCTCTTAAAGTTTTCAGTGTCCACTTTCTGTTGTATGTTGGAAACATTTAAAGGATTAGTTCACTTTCAAATTAAAATTTCCTCATAATTTACTCACCCCCATGTCATCCAAGATGTTTATGTATTTCTTTCCTCAGTCGAAAAGAAATTAAGGTTTTTGATGAAAACATTCCAGCATGTAGTAGACGTCATGGACTCCAAACGGTTGAAGGTCAAAATTACAAAATTAAAATTCAATGCAGCTTCAAAGGGCTATAAACCATACCAGATGATGAATAAGGGTCTTATCTAGCGAAACGATTGGTCATTAAAAAAAAAAAATTTTATATGCTTTATAAACACTTTTCTCTCACTTTTGCTGACTATCAAAACCGGAAGCCGCTCTGGTGGATGATGTAGCACGTCGGCGTTGCGTGATTAGTGACGATCGCAGAGAGAGAACAAAACAAAACACCGTTTATGAATTAGAAGCACAAAACGAGGATTTATTAAGGAAAATGTTGGAGGATTTCAATATAAGCCAAGAGGAGACTGGTTTTCCTTTGCTAAAGTAAGGAAATGTTGTTTCCTTTTCTCCTACATTTCCCAGAGGCACACGCGCAACCCATATGTGCTACATCATCCGCCGGAACGGCTTCCGGTTTTGACAGTCGGCAGAAGTGAGAGAAAAGTGTTTATAAAGCATAGACAATTTATTTATTTTTTTAACAATGGTTCCGCTAAATAAGATCCTTATTCATCGTCTGGTATCATTTATAGCCATTTGAATCTGCACTGAAACTGTAATTTTGACCTTCAACCATTTGGAGTCCACTGAAGTCCACTATATGGAGAAAAATCCTTGAATGTATTCTTTAAAAACCTTAATTTCTTTTCGACTGAAGAAAGAAATACATAAACATCTTGGATGACATGGGGGTGAGTAAATTATCAGGAAATTTTAATTTGAAAGTGAACTAATCCTTTAAGTAACCTTCTTAAAGACTTATTTTTTTATTAAAGGGAACATGTGACATTGCTAAAAAAAAAAACATTATTTTGTGTATTTTAAGTAATGCAATGGGTTTACGCGGTTTAAGGTTCAAAAAACATTATTTTCCACGTACTGTACATTATTGTTGCTCCTCTATGCCCCGCCTTTCTGAAATAAGTCAATTTTTACAAAGCTCAGCGTTCTGAAAAGCGAGGTGTGCTCTGATTGGCCAGCTATCCAGTGCATTGTGATTGGCCGAATTCCTCAAGCATGTGACGGAAATGTTACGCCTCTTACCAGGTTCAGGAAACTTTCTTCCATAAAATGTGCTGCACACACTTGAATATTTGGGTTGTACTGTTCTGTAACAGTGTTGTAAATAAAACTTAACTAATGATTTCTAGTTGTGTCCTCTTTTAGAAGACCAAACAAAATAGTTTGGCTTTCGCAACAAAAACCATACATGGCGGCGGTTCTGTGCAACAATACTACAGCGAGAATCAATTACGCCTTCTTTCTTTGTGTATACATTTGTGGTGTTATGCAAATCTTCCCACAAATGTGATGTGGGGGCGCATTAGAACGAGCCATTTTAGGGGGCGTGGACAAGTCTTAACTTTTATAAAGAATATCTCTTTGGGTTTGAGACTTTAATCTTTGCAACTTTACGGATCTTCTGTATGCACAAACAGCTTTTAACACTCCAAAGAGAAAGGAAAACATGAAATCGCATCATATGACCCCTTTAAGTGCTATCAAGGAATTCTTGTAGCAGAGTTTTAAATAGATCCAGCTGATGCCAAAGCGTTTGGAGTTAGCATTATGAGTGAATCATACCAAGATGGTATTAATTCAGATTTATAGACTTGTGATAAAGAACTGAACTGAACTGAGAAATAAAAAAACTGCTTAATATACTTGTTTAACAATATCAACATAGGTGAGAGAAACAATTCAAAGAAAGAGTGAAGGAGGACACCAACATCATACTGGACCAGCTACTCCAATGTTTTACTCCATTCACATCTGCAGGTGTGTTATACCAACTATTAGAGGTCCTGTGAGGTCACAGTGTGCATAAATTTAAATGCTGGGAATTCCTCACCAACCAGATAACTGATAAAACCTCTTGGATAAACATTAAACATATTATTAACAGCTGTGATCTACTATCCTAGACTTGATTTTCCCAGGCATTATACATTGACATGAAAACATCCATGGAAATTCTACAAGTAAAAAGATCTGGACTGCCCATTAGTAAACTAAAATCCTTCTGTGGTAATACAAATATTACTTATGGTAAACTCATTCTTACCTCACAAGTACAAAAGTTTAGTGCAGGAGAGAACATATGGCCATTTGAAAACATGATCAATTGAAATTAAATAAAATAGTAAACTGTGATTAATACTGGGTTAAAAACAACCCAATCTAAGTAATTTTGACAGCCCAGCACTTGGTCAAAAATGGACGAACCCATCACTGGGTTGTTTGTGTTGGGTTTAATGTTAGACACTACCAAAGACTATAGAATACCCAAGACGTGTCACACATATAGTTTTGAATGGGGAAAAATGCAATGCTCAATATGGCCGCTCAATCGCAGGAAGCCCCGCCTTCTGAATGAAAGAGCCAATCGCTAATCGTTAAAGACAGCATCACTGCAGCTGCCGTTAGAAATCCTGGTTGCTATAGAAACAGTCAGCGTGCTGAGACATGCGCTTAGGACTGCGCATGTGCATTGGCTGATCTAGCCTGAAAAATAAGCTTTTTATAACGCTATTTGAACAAAAGTAGTAACATTAATGACACAGTTGTTGTCAAATTTCTTTGGTGATTTCAAATATGAAATTTAATCCTAAGCTTAGAGAACAGTTTTGGAGAATTTGATGTTTCCCCATTCAAAGAGATAGAAGCTGCACTTGGAAGCCCGAGAGGCGTTTCAAAGATGGCCGCCGGGTGACATGACTTGTCTCAAAAGGACTTTGACACTACATGCTGGGCTGTTTTATTTAACTCAACTATTGTTTAAAAATTACTATACTGCTTAGTAAGATTAACCCATATAGGTTAGAAATTAAAATCCCACAATGACTGCAGAAACACATTGTAATCAAAAGGTGAACAATTTATTGATAAGCAGCATCACCCAGAAATGGACAAAAATATAGGTAAAAAGCAACATATACATGTGAATGCGAGTTAGAAAAAGTTCTGATTAATTAAAGGGGTCATATGATGCTGCTAAAAAGAACATTATTTTGTGTATTTGGTGTAATGCAATGTGTTTATGCAGTTTAAGGTTCAAAAAACACATTATTTTCCACATACTGTACATTATTGTTGCTCCTCTATGCCCCAGCTTTCTGAAACGCGTTTATTTTTTACAAAGCTCATCGTTCTGAAAAGCGAGGTGTACTCTGATTGGCCAGCTATCCAGTGCGCTGTGATTGGTCGAATTCCGCAAGCATGTGACGGAAATGTTACAACATACTGTGATGCTGTGTGTCCCGGCGCGATGACACAAAATCAATGAAACCCATTACAAACGAGGCATTTGTTGCATCCAGTGGGGACATAATTACTGATTATAATGACTTATACTGTCTTTTTACGTGTTGCGTATCGCACCGAGTAAACATAAAACCATGTCTTCATTTGTGTTTGGAGAAACTACAAACAACAATCGCTACTCTACACTGCTCAAAACTCGTGTTTGAATCATCAGTGGCAAATTCTTTACATATGAAAACGTACTTACAGGCTGTGAGTCAGAAGCGCCGGAATGTCCTTGAAAAATTAGAATTGCCCCACTTTATAGAAACAGACACCGGTATTGTATGCTACTCTTCCAGGAAACAGTCCTCGTCCTCCGTAAAATGCGCTGCACACATCTGAATATTTGGGTTGAACTGTTCTGGAACTGTGTTGTAAATACAACTTAACCACTGATTTCTAGCTGTGCCTCTTTTGGAAGGCCAAACAAAGTAGTTTCACTTTCACAATGAAACACATTGTGTCTATGACATTAACATAAAAATTACGCCTTCTTTCTTTACGTGAACATTTGGGCTGCGTTATGCAAATCTTCCCACATCGTGAAGCAGACATGTGGGGGTGTGTTAGAATGAGCAGTTATAGGGGGGCGTGGTTGACTCTTAACTTTTATAAAGAATATCTCTTTGGATTTAAGACTTTAGTCTTTGCAACTTTACAGATCTTCTTTATGCACCAAGAGCTTGTAACACTCCAAAGAGAAAGGGAAAATTGAGATCACATCATATGACCCCTTTAAAATCATTAATCATTAATTAGTGATACATAGACAAATATCCCAACCAGTATAGTTTTATGATAGAATAGTTTCTTCCAGACAACTAATCAATTTGTGGGTCGATTCTGGTCACATGGATCGCAGACAAACAGGAAACATTCCTGATGAATTATCACATTAGGAAAGTAAAAAGCAATAAATTACAGACAGATAAAATCTTTGTTGTTTTCTCACTTTTGCCAAATGAATTGAGTGAAAGAGATGTTGGAAAATGTTCTTCTGCCATAATGACACTACACCAAGACTTTCTTGCTTGCGTTTCCCCAGGAGTCCAGCAACTGACAGTATGATCCGAAATATTCTCTCACTGTGCTTCTGTCTGAGTCGTGCTAGAAGACAAATGACCTTCCTTGACAGCCCCTCAGTTGAGGGACGCCCCCCTCAAAGAGACGTGCTCAGACACGGGCTGCTCAGATTCCAGCAGGCCTGCATCCCGCCTCAGGAAACACCCTGAGAACAGACTGAGCTCATCTACTGCTCTGCACAACATACTCAACACATTCACACCATTCCTTACTAAGATATGGCTCAGAGTGGTGGACTAGTCAACCAACAAACAACCAACTAGTTTGTTAGTGACCTACTGAGACTCTGTTTGTTTAGTATCTTTAAAAGACACATAAGGAGGAGCGTATCTACATTGCCTTTAAAGCACCTTCATCAACACATGTCAAAGAACTTATAACACAAGAACTTGTCTCCTGTCATCAGTGTTTTCGTTACTTGCTGGATCTGTTGGCCTCCATTGTTTGTTGAGAACTATTGTAAGTTTTTGTGTAAAAAAAATTTATATATTTTTGTTGAAAAGCCTATGTTTTTGCATTCATAACATTGCTAAAACACATCAGTGTCCGGCAGACATTACTCTAAACCAGCCTAATTACACAGAAATCTCTTCATACTGACTAGCCGTTTAGAAAACGCATTGACTGGTTGATTTTGACTTTATTCGTGACACAATTTGCCCTTGTCATACACAGTGTGGATATATTATCTTTGAGTATCCATCCAATAAAGTGGGATTCTAGGCTTCTGACTGGTCAATACAGTTTTCCAATTTGGGCTGAACAATGATCATGATCATTTTGCTCCAAAAATATAATCACGATTTAAAAAAAAATATCATTAGACTTATAGAATCTTTTACATTCAATAGAATTATTGCACAAGTAAAGAGAATATCAGCAAATGTGCCATAGCGATAAAGATTTTGAGTAAGTTACAGGCTTTTGCAGCTAATCCATTGTGTGGTGCTGTTTGTACGAATTGTATTATTATATACAGAAATGCACATACTTTTTTGCAAATATTAAGGAAGAAAGAAATGTGCCATAGCGACTGAGAAAAATTGTTATATCCACAATAGAGTAACGTATTATATGAAACACATGTTCACCATTTCACTGCAATGTACCAGAGACATTATATTGTTGGCACCAGTGATTTTACAGTGAATGAGAGTCCCGCCTTCCAAATAAAAGAGCCAATCACCAATACAGTACCAAAGAAACCACAGAAACAGCTGTAAAGTGCGCTCAGCCTCTGCTCTACACCACAAACAAAACAATATCAAAACATAAAAGTATAGAACAATAGCTTCTGAATTTTCCAAGATGGCTGTCAAGTGACCTGACTTGCCTCAGAAAATTTGAGATACAAATTTCCATTAAAAACAAAAAACAAAAAAAAAAAAAAAAAAAAAAAACAGTTTGAGGAGCTTTTTGAAGGGCTGCACAATTTGGCCCAACATTTTGTGACTAAAATATCCATTTGGCTATAAAATAATTAATAAATAAAAATACTGAACAAAATAATAATTATTAATATTATACTATTTCACTGTAAAACAAATAGGAATATTTAAGATCAATAATCTAATAATCCCTCTAGTTTACAGTACAACTGTAATCTTCAAATTTATTTTCAAACATTTATTTTTAAAAATTATTTTATTTTTCTATAATCCACTTTAAGTTAACACTTTGTGTTAAAAATATTGCCTTACCAATAATGATTTGTTTTTAAGTGTGTTGGTTGGATATGGTGGGAAATTGCATGTTTACGTCATTTGTTCTTGTTTATTATATGCCTGTAAATATGAAAAAAGTCTGACCACTACAGCACTAGATCTTAAGACATGTGTTTACAGTGTATTTCTTGCATTTTTCATAGACAAAAACCATCATGTTATTAAAGTTGCCTGGTGGCTTATCAGAGAATGAACTAGAGAATACAGAGTTATTCACCAGACCAAATAAAGCAGGTCTGCCATAAACTACTTATTATACTCCATGAGCTCATGCAAGGACGAGCCTCAGACTTCCTCTCAGTAGGGAACATGTAAGATGCAATACTTTACATTGTCTAATAAAACAATGTAAAAAACACAACAAAAATCAGTTTAGGAGGAAAGCACACAGCAATCTCCTAATAATCCAACAATACTATGCATTGTTGATGCTACAGTTCTAAGACTAGACTGCAGTCGAGCCTTTGGTGATTATTACGTAATGAGTAGCGTTTATTGTCAGCTGGAAAACAAAAAGCCACAATGGACTGGACTGTTCACAGATTGTTACCGTATCTAAACGGGTTTGTGACTCATTGCCTCATGGGTCTGAGTTCTGCTCTCTTTGCCACATGTTTGAGCGTTTAACTCATAGAGCCTGCACTGATTAACAGCATTGTTTGACTTTCACAATCAAAAGTACAAAACCCATGTGAGATATGTCCAGAAAGAGGCCAAGATAGATGAAATGGTTCATAATGCACGATAACCATAACAAAGCCTACAGTCAGCTCAGTTTTGCAGTCCTCGAAAGAGCACAATCTTAAACAGGGCTGCAAACTCTTCAGGGCTGAAAATGTGACAGATGCAACCAAGGACAATAAACAGCTTAAAATGTGAATTATTATTATTATTGTTATTAATAATAATATGATAAATAATAAAACTTATATATGACAATATTTTAATATTGTTTTATAATAGTAATTATTGTTATAAAATAAATAAATAAGGAGATATATTATTGTAGTTATATTATATGTCCAATTATGCCCAAAAGCCAATCAATCCCAAACAAAAACCCAAATCTTGTGCACATGTGACAAGTCATTCTGAAAAAGCATGCAAAATTTCAAAGAGAACCGACCATACGTCTTGCTATAATTGTTAAAAAGCTTTAAAACCCATGTATTTCCTCAGTAAATTGCCTGTACTTGTTGTAAATGCTCTTTTCTATCTATGATCTAAGCGGTTGCATGCTTGCTAAATAAAACATAACTCCTTTTTACGGATATGCCTAAAGGCCTTAAAATGCTTGAACCCTGGTAATTGCTGCTTGCAGCAATATTTTTGTTTTGATTTGTATTGCTAATTAAAAACATGTTATTGAAATGTGAGTTTGGCAAACAGTTTTTGAGATTTCCCTATTTAATTAAATGTAGAAAATAGCTGCCTGTATGCATTCCCAAGACTATTGTTGACATTTGACAACAGATTTAGTTATTCAATTTTGATTGGTTGAGTTTTTTCCATTTAATTGATTCCATTTGTTGTTGTTTTTTCTTTATTAATTTGCACATATTTATATTACAATAATAGTATTTGTACATTTTCTGAAGAACATGTATATGCCCGTGCAAAAAAAAAAAAAAAAAAAAAAAAAAAAAACAATGCATGAACATGTGATTCTCATAATTGAGAAAACCAAGGAATAAACTATGCTGAACTAGTTTTCTGTTAGTATTTTTTATTATTATTATTTCATATTGGTACCGTCTAGAAGTGACTGTGCTGACACACTGAAGAACAGCAATGTGACCTGATAGCAGGAGAAAGCGTGTCAGCAGAAAACAGGATGTGGTCTTGGACATTGAAGGCTCCCGTCCAGCCTTACGATACCACAGAGGAAATTCCCCAATTCAGATGTATGATAAACAGCAAGAGTGACACGATAAAACAACCTGACACAGACGCAGCAAGAGCAGAACCTCATCAACAGTGAGACAGACTGACACAATACTGATCTTGCTGAACCCTGTAACGACTGACAAATCAAATAAAACGTTATAAATTTTAAATGAAACATTTGAAACATTAACATTTACCTCGAAAAGAGGACTTTTTCTATAAATTTAGGAAAATGTGCGTCTTCAACTGCGCCTGTTTTGTTTGGTGTGCCCCAGGGATCTATTTTGGGACCTTTATTATTTTCCCTTTATATGCTGCCCTTGGCCCTCATTTTTCAGAAGTACAGTGCAACATTTCATATCACTGTTATGCAGATGATTCTCAGCTTTACCTTCCAGTAAGGCTTGACACCACTGCTTCATTTGATGTGTTATTGGAATGTGTAGATGATATCAAGAGGTGGATGACAAATAATTTTCTGCAGCTAAATGAGGATAAAACAGAGGTTTTAATCATCGGTTGTCTGGCAGATTCCTCTCCTGCTCTGAAAGCCCAGTTAGGTCCTTTCAAGAAAAGATTTAAAAATTGCAATTCATGCATTTGTAACATCACGATTGGACTATTGCAACTCTCTCTATTGTGGTCTTCCCCAATCTTGATTACAAATTGTTCAAAATGCTGCTGCAAGACTTTTGTTCGGGTCTAGAAAGAGGGACCATATTTCTCCTGTTTTGGCATCCCTTTACTGGCTTCCCATTAAGTTTCGAGTTGATTTTAAGTGAAAAGTGAAAGTGAAAGTTGTGACATTTGCCAAGTATGGTAACCCATACTCGGAATTGGTGCTCTGCATTTAACCCATCCAAGTGCACACACACAGCAGTGAGAAGTGAACACACCATGAACACACACCCGGAGCAGTGGGCAGCTATATATCCAGCACCCGGGGAGCAACTGGGGGTTCAGTATCTTGCTCAAGGGCATTTCAGCTATGGGTATTGAGGGTGGAAGAGAGCTCTGTTCATTCACTCCCTCCCACCTACAACTCCTGCCAGCACAGAGACTCGAACCTGCAACCTTCTGGTTACAAGTCCAATTCTCTAACCATTAGGCCACAGCTGCCCCACAAACCCCTTATGTTTGCTTATTGTGCCATATTGTCCTGATAGGGCATTTAGATCTTCAAATCATTTGTTTTTAAATGTGTCACGAAGTCGCCACAAGTTCACAACAATTCACTCACCCCACTGAACTACGACGCTGACGACTTATCATCTTTATTATTCGCACCACAAAACACGTCAGCAACCACCTACGTACATCAACAGTCACAGCAGTCACGCTCACAACTGACCCGGAAGAGAAGACAATCCTGAATAAAGTCATAATTTTTGTTATTTTTGGAACAAAATGTATTTTCGATGCTTCAACAAATTCTAACGGACCCTCTGATGTCACATGGACCTACTTTGATGATGTTTTTATTACCTTTCTGGACATGGACAGTATACCGTACATACATTTTCAGTGGAGGGTCAGAAAGCTCTCGGACTAAATCTTAAATATCTTAAACTGTGTTCCGAAGATGAACGGAGGTCTTACGGGTTTGGAACGACATGAGGGTGAGTCATTAATGACATAATTTTAATATTTGGGTGAACTAACCCTTTAACTTTTATAAAGAATATCTCTTTGGATTTGAGACTTTAGTCTTTGCAACTTTACAGATCTTCTTTATTCACCAAGAGCTTGTAACACTCCAAAGAGTAAGAAAAAATTGAAATTGCATCATATGACCCCTTTAAATATTAAAATGCTTTGTTAAATGACCAAAACATATAATGCAATGCAATTCAATGATGATTGTGAGATTCCTCAAAAGCATGATGATCATATTTGAGACTCACATTTCATCTTGAATTATTACTATCAAAGTTTACATTATAAAAATCAGGAAAGATTTCACAGCAAAAAGACACGTGAAGCACAAGCTGAAGGCTTGCTAACAATCAGACAAAGTGTACATGTGATTATCATGTAAAAAACACTGAGCGCAATAAAACTAACAATTTATGGTCAAACAAAAGCTTCAGATGGACTGCCATGGAACGATCTATAGGGAATCACTGAATGGCTCTCTTAAGCCAAATAAGAACGAGGCTTAATTCATGTTCTTGCACAGCGCTTTATAAAGCTCTGACACTCTGCTCCTGTCCTCAGTCTACATCAGGCCTCACTTTCAGCTTTTTAATGTTGAAATAGTGTAGCAAACTCTCCCCGCAGCACTGGCACAGGAAGAGAGGGCCAGGAGTGCTCTTTTAATAAGTATCTGGGCCCATATCTCCTCTGTGCAAATTAGCAAAGCTTTAGGGATTTTACTGGCATTGCATTCCACAATGGCACTGAGAATAAATGGCTGACAAAACCTGACTGCAGCAAATTCCACACAATGCTGCTTCCCTCTTCCTTACTAACAGATCCTCTCTGAGAAAACCAACCGATGGCCAAAGTCTCTGGAAGAGGAAGGACAAGTACTAGTGACTCTTCTACTTTTATTCTAGAACAAAACCATCCTTCACATTCTTAATCTCCTCATTTACATTTTTAAAACATTTACATATTTACAATATTTCTATTTTACATTTTATAAGCAGAAAAAATGTATGTCTGTCTGTCTGTCTGTCTGTCTATCTATCTATCTATCTATCTAACTATATCTGTCTGTCTGTCTATATCTACAGACCACAGACCAACTGTTCGCTTCATAAAACCCTCAATATATCATCAGGATTTTGTGTTGCCTGTTATGCTTCTTTGACTCTCAAAGTGACAAAGTTTTTGAGCTGCATTTTATGAATCACCAAGGACCACGGTTTCAGCTCAAGTTCTTCTTTACTGTTCTACTGAAGAATAAAGTCATCACCTACATGTTGAAAGGCCAGAGGTAACAGGACATTTTAATTTTTGGATGAACTTTCCCTTTAAGACTTTTAAAGGAGCCGCAGAAACCTTGTTAAAGTAAAGACAGTTTTCTGCAAAAACTACTTCTAAAATTTTTGCCTGCAAAAATTAGAAGAAAAAAAAACAGATAATTATTAAAGATAACAGTATGACTGTTAAAATAACACAGATGGAGAGAAGGATAAATTGGAGATATAGCCAATTCCTGCAGGGTAACCACATTCTGGTCCTTAATATATGAATCACAAATTTTGTCTCAAATTATTAGCTGTTCATCAATGAACGTTTTTTGTACTTGCTCAGCATCTTCTTCCTGGAAACTGGGAAGTTTGAATATCATCTAAAGGAGCAGTGTGGCATAAGAGGTAAAGCTTGACAGGATCCTTCTGAGATAGCAGGTGGAAAAGAAATGATCCAGTGATGGAAAGAGTCACTGATGTTCTTTAGATACAGTGTTGAGTCGTGCCAGACTGGAGCAGGATGTTGTTTAGCTCATTAAGACACTGGAAAAATGAATACTGAACATTCTGTAAAAGTGAACTCATGTGAAACAATAGCATGCCTTCTAAGCAACGAATTACTGCCAACAGACTCTCTCATAGGCTAAAGCCTGCCATTTTATTCTAACACAGTCAGAAAAGCAGTCCAAATGATCGCATTTGTTCTGACCGTATCTTAATGCCAATACTTCCGCCCCCTTTGTCTGTATTACATAATATATAGAAAAGGGGAGAGGCTCTTTACTGGAAAGCCAAAGATTGACAGCAACAGCCATGCAGATGTGCCAGCAACCGTTTTAACTTTCAAGCTGTGAAATGACTGAATTACTTTATTGCTGTTTGTAAATCAACAGCAGGAAACCAAGACAGAGACTAAACAGTCACACTCAGCCTCATTCTCAGGCCCTGTTTACACCCAAGATGCACTTTGGTTGATCAGATCACAAGTAGACGACGGAGACACTTGGTGCTTTAATACGTCTCTTCTGTCCACTTTCAACCACTTCTGTCCTGATTTCTTTTGAGGGGAGGGGAGTAAGGCTTTTTTAAGTCTAAAAAGTAGATAAAACTTCACACCACACTTTCTTATTGCTCAGACACAATGACAGACCTCAAAAGCATAAAAATGCGCTGGCCTCAATCAGGATTTCAGCGGCAGCCAGCACAGTGGTGAAGTCAAGAGGTTTATTATGTTCAGTTTCTGGATGGGCGTCGTGCAGACAGATGTGGAGTTACGCTAATGGAGAGCACTCTGCACCCCCGTTGAGTTTAAGTCACTCCTTTGCAATCAGCTACAAATCTGAATGCAGGCCTCTGTCTGTTTGCAGTTGCACAGATACATTGTGGGTCTGGAAACAAATTCATACAACTGTCACATGGGACTATTAAAACCAGTCGAGGAATGCATTGCAAATTCAGAGAGATCTGGGATCCATTCTTTCTGTCTTACTATCTATAAGACACCAGCTCTGAATTTCCAAAAGGTTCAGACGCAGACTGATGGTGTGATATTCAGGATCATTATGCATCTGGTCATGAGTTAATACTGTTCTTGATGAGACTGAAACACAGAGCTTTAACACAGTGACCCACATAAAAGACCTCATTAAAGAAGCTGCTGAAAAAGCCATTCATTCATTCATTCATTCATTCATTAGTCAGTCAGTCAGTCAGGAGAGACTGTGTAACACAATGCTGTCACTGTTGCAATTACATCAAAGCCTCAGAGGCGACACTTTACACCATAAGAGGTGATACAGACTGAGCAAAGTTACAGCCCAATGAAACTGGTTTTATTTTTCCCCCAAATTCTTTTATTTTTTCCGTTTTAGTTTTTCAAGATTCCGTTGTAATAATTAGATCACATTTTTGTAATCCAAAAGCATTCTAATTAATTGAAATCCTGAAACATATGCAGTGTTAACATCAATTTATTAGAAGTTCAACAAAAATATTTTTTTTTAGGGTCCAATGACATTTGTTTTATTTTTATTATTTTTTTCCCCTAAATTCAGTTTTATTTTTCCCACATTCTGTTTTCATTTTTATGGATTCTGTTTTAATAATCAAAAAGCATGTATAATAGTCCCTTATATATATATATATATATATATATATATATATATATATATATATATATAATATATATATATATATATATATATATATAAAATTTTTGACACAATAGTGCGTTATTACCCAAACTTATGTGGAATACAATGCAATTTAATAGCCCTGTTTCAGATCCACCAATATGTGTTTGGTTACATCCTTGCTATAAAACATGTATAACTCTCAACAATAACACAAATCTAAATCAAAATTGTTTGTGATGAATGGGCTCAATCTAAATAAAAACTACCCAGCACAAACACAGATCATGATTAATTTTAACCAACAACTCAATCTCCAGACATAATGAAAAAAGCACATGCGAAGGTTTTGACCTTTCTTTGCAAACACTGTCAAGTTTTGTTAACCATGTCAGTGCTAAGGTCTGTGAGCTGAACACAACAGGATCCACTCATCTGGACTGCCACTGGCTATGACTCAAAACCTACAGTAGTGTGCTGCCTATCTAGACAGCATTTTAGCACATAATGGGAACATGCAGCATTTCTGTAATGGCCTGTCCCAAGACCCAAACTTGCAGTCTTTGCATTTGTCCACTTGTCTAATTACATGAGATTTCACCAGTTGTTTGGCCAAAGTGTTCAAGTGGGCCCGAAGACCACAAGCATGTAGAACATTTGATTACCACAGTTAAAAACTTATTTTTTCCCCTTTCTTTATTTAAAAAATTTAGTTTTTTGGTACCTACTTTACTTCAAATTTAACTTCTAAATGTCTAGCAAGTAGTCCCTTTGACAACACAATGTAGTAATTTGTATTAAACTATAAAAACATTTTACAAAATGCACATACTTATGTCTGCACTATGGAAGCAATTCTGAAAAGAAAAATCAGAACTGTGAGATATAAATTCACAATTGCGATAAAAAGTAACTTTCACCATATTACTTTTTTTTTTCCTTTATTCAGTTCCATCACACAAAGACTTCATGTGCAAAGTGAAACACTGCACACCTCATAGCATGCAAAACATATTACTTTTTATTATTATTATTATTCCGTGCCAGAAACACGCGCTCTCAAGTGGCCAAGTCCACAAGTGTGTATATTGGAACAGGCCCCATGTCATATGCTCCAGTAATTAAGGGCATCATATAAGTACGTGCAACATTTGGGTCTGAGTGTGCAACCGTGTCTAGCTGACTCGAATCGCTATATGACGCCCCAAATGCTGCCTGGGTAGGTTTAGGGTTAAAGTTGTGAGACAAACCCGCAGTGCCCACGAAACAAAAACTTGTCCAGATGAGGAACATAAATCAGAAGACGGAGCGAAACGCTGCCTCTCAAACTCATCTGTACTTAGTATGCAACCAGTGAGCGCAACTCTGCCTCAAAACATCAACAATGATAAGCATACTGACAACGTACTCAGAGGTGGAGTACTAGTTTGTAATATTTGTAACATTTGATGGAAAAAACAAAGCAGGTGAGCATGCAAAAGACATTAAGGACAGTTTCTAGAAAAGGCTAGTGTACTCACAGGATTGTTGTCTGGGGAAGAACAGCGGGCACTGATTCCAGGTTTAAATGCATACATCTGACAGTGGTTCGGAAACATAAACAGCGGCTCGGACATGAGAAGACCCGATATGGGCCACTGCTAAGGAGCAACACGCCGAGTAGACTTAAAAAACAGGGTAAGTTTCGGACAGTCCGCCACGCCATGACCAGCCAGTGCGCCGTGAGAGCGGTGTGCAGGAATCCAGCAGTCCGGTGAGAAGTAGGGCACTGTTACAGCCCCTCTGCTAGACGGCATGAAAGACCAATGAGAGCCTCCTCAACCATGTTCACGACAAAAGCCCATCCTACTAAACTTTGCCTACTACACACTTCAAAATACGTGCGTTACCGGCATCAACGTAGTACGTAGTCCAAGTATGCAAACTGGGATTCTCTATAAAGTAGCCTACTAAACCCTGTGGAGAGCTACAGTACTGAAAACAAATAATTGCACAAACAAAAACCAATAAATGTAAAATAAATAAATAATAGTAATAATAATAATTATACAAATGCGTAATTAAATATACCAATAATTTATAATTTTGGAATTTAAATTTTGTAATAGTTTATGAAAGAACAATAATTGTTTAGAGTTTTTCATAATAGGAGTCTGTTCATGATGGCATAGTACAGGGATGGGCCACTTTGATTTTGAGGAGGGCCGGCATTTTTCTCCAGTACACTGAGGGAAAAGATTACTAATCCACACTCACAGCTTTTACACAGTCTTATTCTTTTTTTTTAATTTAATTTAATTTAATTTATTTTATTTTACTGAGGGAAATCAATGTATCTAGCCTATAATTAATGTTTTTACATTACTAATTTGATAATAGTCTTTACATATTGTATTAACTATAAAAAAATCTGCTAAATCAAATGGGAAAGTTTATTATCAGTTGACAAGCAATATTACCGCAACAGGCAAATGTAAACATTATCTGTAAATTTGCAACAAACAAATGTGCAGATGTCCTGTTTTTGATGAATTGCCTACAAAACATTAACACATCTCGGAGAACAGTTTAAAAAAAAAAAAAAAAGAAAGAAAGTTTCTTGAAAATATACTGTAGTTCTTCCAAATGGTATTTCCATAATCCACATATTACTATGCTGAAAATACTGAGTATAAGAATTTAACAATTTAGTGCTTACATTTCTGTCATGCATTTGGCAAAAATGTTTTTGGTACGTTTGGGTTGTGTCAAACAACCCTTTTTGCCATTATGGAGCACATGTAGATAAAGAAAGCCAATCATGGAAAGAAACATCGAAGACCAGCGTGAGCGATACAGTGATCTTATGAGGCATTCAAAGGAAAGGCAGTCTGATTTTACAGTAGGGAAAATTTGGGTTCCTGAGCTTACTGTCAACATCAAACACACACAATGTCAATCAAATACTCTCAACTCCAGTGTTTATATGTGATATTCGGATTATGGAGTCAAATTTTGAATTATTTAACTTTCTGTGGTAATGTATAGGTTTTCAGTGATCTTTCTTGCCCGTTGTCACTCAAACAGCAGCATGTAGATAGGAAGAGTCATGCACAACAAGGAACAGAGAAGATGAAATATGTTTTTGTAGTATTAATACCAACAATAGTTCATGATTATTGCATGTATTCCTCTAGAGATTTACCTTCACGGGAAGACAGATACTGCACCTTCCTCATCCTTGCACACTGACTAAAGATTACATCAGCACTGCTGTTTTACAGCATGACCTAATAACAGCAGTGGAATGCTCAGGTACAGACAAATTAACACAACAGCATTGTGTCAGTGACCAAAACAGCAACTAAATATACATTTTCACGTCAGCTTTTTACTGTATATAAAGGCTGAAAGTTTGGCTCAAAACGCAAGAGGGCATCACTTACTGCACTCATCACTGAAAAACAAAATTCCTCTGAACTCGAAAACCTCCACAACTTAATTTTGTTTGAAATTCATTTTTAAATACTGTTAATAACAGTATCAGTTCAACAACAAACACATATAAATCAATAAATCCATAAAGCTGCATGCTGCAATCATCACAAATTTATATTCAATATCATTAGGATATAATAACTAAAGTAATAATTGATGAGCAATAAGCATTTTGGAGATTACAAACTATTTATGTGAAACTCATGAGATCTTGTAAGTGTACCATTGTTCTAAACATGAATTTATAAGATTGATTGGTTGATCTATATATTTTATGCGAAGCTGTTCAAACATTTTACCATGATACCAAATTATAGGGCTTCTTACACTTGAAATATTTAAGTGTGGGTCATTCTAAACCCTGGGTAAACAGAATCCTGTGTTATCTGGCTTAATGTTTTATACTGTTCATAAATGACCACAATTTAGTTCATTCAGTTCATAAGTCCATTGGTCTCTAGATTCAACTGATCTGCCTCAAAGGGATAGTTCACCCCAGAATGTACATTTTTGTCATCATTAACTTACCCGTCATGCCATTCCATAACTGGGATATATATATATATATATATATATATATATATATATATATATATAGTATGTAATATATATATATATATATATATATATATATATATATATATATATATATATTATATATATATGTATATATATATATATATATGTATCTATATTACGTATATATATATATATATGTATATATAGATGTATATATATATGTATATATATAGAGGATATATGTATATATATATGTATATATATATAATATATATATATATATATATATATATATATATATATATATATATATCTATATATATATATATATGTAGGTATATATATATATAATATATATATATTATATATATGTATATAATATATATATATATATATATATATATATATATATATATATATGTATGTATATATATATATATATATATATATATATATATATATATGTGTATATATATATATGTATATATATATATATATATATAGTATATATATAATATATATATATGTATATATATATATATATATATATGTATATATATATGTATATATATATATATATATATATATATATATATATATGTGTATATATGTATATATATATATATATGTGTATATATGTATATATATATATATAGGTGTATATAGTATATATAATATATATGTGTCTATATGTGTTATATATGTATATATGTGTATATATGTGTATATATGTATATATGTGTATATATATATGTATATATGTATATATATATATATATATGTATATATGTATATATATATATGATATATATATATATTTTTTTTATATATATATATATATACATATATATATGTATATATATATATATATATTTTTTTTTTTTCATCTTAAAATCACAAATGAAAAATTTTCTAGATTCAACTGATCTGCCTCAAAGGGATAGTTCACCCCCAGAATGTACATTTTTGTCATCATTAACTTACCCGTCATGCCATTCCATAACTGGGATATATATATATATATATATATATATATATATATATATATATATATATATATGTATGTTATCTATATATATATATATGTATATATATATATATATGTATTATATATATATATATATCATATATATATATATATATATACGTATATATATATATATACGTATATATATGTATGTATGTATATATATATGTGTATATGTGTATATATATATATATATGTGTATATATGTGTATATATGTATATGTGTGTGTATGTGTGTATATGTATATATGTATATATGTGTATATATATATTATATATATGTATATATGTATATATATAATATATATATATATATATATACATGTATCTATATATATATATATATATATATATATATGTATATATATATATATATATATATATTTTTTTTTCATCTTAAAATCACAAATGAAAAATTTTTTTATGGAATATGACAGATTTCTGTCCCTTCATTGACAAAAAAGATTGTAAAACTAATCCATATGCATGGAGCGGTTTAAAAATTTAATTAAATAAAATGTCCAGAATGAAAGACTCACTCCTGGAGATGGAGGTAGTGGATCAGTAGCTGCGTTTATATGGACCCTACTAATCCGATCGTAATAGGACAAGAAGCACAATCAGAATAAAAAAGTCACATGTAAACACGTCAGTCGGATTGAATTGGCCAGATCCGTCTAAAATTTCGATCGGATTGTAAAGGGTGGTTTATTCATTTTGTAATCCGAGCGAGAGGACATGTAAACACTTGATCAGATTGAAAACCGAAACTGGAAAGTACTGCGCATGCGCAGTGACGTAGAACTAGCGTAATGACGTATGACACACGGAACAAGGTGTTCTTCCAGGCGAGTAAAGTGTCATAAATAAGTGTCCTGTCATTATAAAACTCCCCTTTCACTCAGCGTATGTGAAGTGGAACATGACCACGTCCCACCAGTCCTTCTCTCATCAACAGACAAATAGTTTTGGGAGCGGGAAGGGGCAATTTTACAATTTTTTTTTTTTTTTTTTTTTTAAAGTAACGTTAAGCAGCACAACAGTTCATGAGCTGGTCGTCGTCTAATTAGGACCCGAAGTAGATAAATATCATGTGTGCTTTTTAAAATAGTATGCGACAGCAGCGGGATTTGGTATGCAGGATTTGCATCGCGAACTCCGCCACGCTGTGTGGGTATATAAGGAGCAACGTGAGCAACTCACATTCAAGCTTTCGTTTCAGAGCCAAGCACATCTTCTGCTGGTTTTACCGGAGTGTTTACAAAGCGAATCAGCTGGTGTTGGTGTGATGGTGCGATTCAGTGGTTCGTCAAAAGCTTCCTGTCTTCAGCTCCCGCGTTCCCGAGCGCTTCAGCACCTCTGAAAGAGCTTTCTAAAAGAGTTTTTGGGTTGTATTTGCGTCTTTTTAAAAATGTCATTCCACAACTGTGTGTATCTGGGTGTGGTCGATATATGGCTTCTTGTGACGGCCACAGTCGCTGTGTATAGAGTACCCTTTGCCACACCCCGATCTAGCTCCTCTTCTCGTAAGAGGGCTACTTTGGCTGGTGGCCAGGGTGATCAGAGGGTTACCGTGTGGGCTTCCCCGACAAGCCAGCCTCCTCGGGCTACACCCCCCTCACAAATGCCACAGCTGGTTGAGTTTCCGGATGAGTTTGCTGGACCCTCTCATCAGGATCCTGGCATCGCATTCGGGCCTCAGGAGGAAGACCAAATTTCGATCGCCGCATCACAAGGCGGGCTTGAGTCCTTGGGAGATAAGGATTCAACTCCGTTGCCTCCATCAGGAGCGCCAGCGTTGCCCGAGTCTGATCCCGAGCTGACGGCCATGCTTTCCCGGGCAGCTGAGAACATTGGGCACAAGTGGTATCCTCCACCCTGTCCCGAGCGCTCGAGGTTGGATGATTGGTTCCAGGGGGCTGCATGCACTGATCATCAGCGCCCTCCTCCAGTTCCTTTCTTCCCGGAGGTTCGCAGGGAAGTGACCGGTTCATGGAAGGCACCTTTAACTGCCTGAAAGCGTTCTGGTGGTTCCTCCGCCTTCACTGCCATCGATGGCGGAACTATTTCAGAGGCTCCTGGGGCATATGGCATCCGCAGCTGCAGTCATACTGCTTGTGTTGCTTCATATGAGACCGCTTCAGCACTGGCTTCATGGCCGAAGTCCCGAGATGGACATGGCAACAGGGCATGCTCCGAGTGACTGTCACTCCGGCCTGCCTCCGAACCTTCACCCCGTGGTTGGACCTCTCATTTCTATGGGCTGGAGTTCCCCTAGAACCAGTGTCCAGACATGTTGTTGTGTGAACAGATGCATCTGCCACAGGCTGTGATGCCATGTGCAATGGGTATGCTGTGTCAGGCTCCTGGACAGGATCCCGTCTTTAGTGGCATGTCAGTTGCCTCGAGTTGCTAGCAGTACGGCTTGCTCTGCACCGCTTCAGGGCCCTGCTGAGGGACAAGCACGTTCTAGTCTGTACGGACAACACTGCGACCGTAGCGTACATCAACAGTCAGGGCAGTCTACGCTCCCATCGCATGTCGCAACTCGCTCGCTATCTCCTCTTGTGGAGTCAGAAGCATCTGAGGTTGCTTCATGCCATTCACATCCCAGGCAGGCTCAATTGTGCAGCCGACGAGCTTTTCCGTCAGCAGTCTCTCCCTGGGGAATGGAGACTCCACCCCCAGTCGGTTCAGCTGATTTGGAAACACTTCAGAGACGCTCAGGTAGACCTGTTTGCCTCTCCAGAGAATTCCCACTGCCATTTGTTTTACTCCGTGACCGAGGGCACCCTTGGCACGGACGCTCTTGCGCACAGCTGGCCACTGGGCCTGCGCAAGTATGCGTTTCCCCCAGTGAGCCTTCTTGCACAGACTTTGTGCAAGATCAGGGAGGACGAGGAGCAGGTCCTCATGGTTGCACCTTATTGGCCCGGCCAGACCTGGTCCTCCAAACTCGTACTCCTCGCAACAGCCCCTCCCTGGCCAATTCCTCTGAGGAAGGACCTTCTATCTCAGAGACGGGGCAGCCTCTGGCACCTGCAACCCTTATCTTTGGATCCTACATGTGTGGGTTCTGGACGGGTCACGGAAGGTTAAGGTACCTTGCCACCTCAGATGGTAGCTACCATCACATCAGCTAGGGCCAGACTGACCTATGCTTTGATGTGGAACCTCTTCGTCACTTGGTGTTCTTCACGTCGTGAAGACCCCTGGAGATGCCTGATCGGGTCAGTGCTTTCCTTTAGTAGAGCTAAAGTTTTTATCATTAAAAACTGTGCTCCTGATGGCTTTGACTTCGGTTAAGAGGGTCGGGGACCTGCAGGCATTTTCAGTTGACGAAGCGTACCTGGAATTCGGGCCGGCCAACTCTCACATTATTTTGAGACCCCGGACTGGATCAGAGATTTTTAGAGATCAGGTGGTGAACTTGCAAGCGCTGCCCCCGGAGGAGGCAGACCCAGCCCTGGTGCTTCTCTGTCCAGTATGTGCACTTCGCACTTACATAGACAGAACTCGGTGCTTCAGGACCTCAGTCCAGCTCTTTGTTTGTTACGGAGGCCAGCAGAAGGGAAAGGCTGTCTCCAAGCAAAGGTTATCCCACTGGATAGTGGATGCTATTGTCTTGGCTTATCAGGCTCAAGACCTGCCGTGCCCCCTAGGGGTGAGGGCCCACTCAACTAGGAGTGTGGCTTCCTCCTGGGCGCTGGTGCATGGCGCCTCACTAACAGACATCTGTAGAGCTGCGGGCTGGGCAACACCTAACACATTCGCAAGATTTTATAATCTCCGCGTAGAGCCCGTGTCCTCCCGGGTACTCGCCCCTTCGGGCCAGTAACAGGACCTGCTCGGTGTCAATCCGCTTGCTGCGCCATTCCACTTCACGGACTGGATGCGTGCGCTATTCTCCTCAGGTGAGTTACTCAGTTCAGAACCCTGGGTTCCTCCAGCACTGATGTCCAGCACTTGCATGCATGCCTTTCGGTCAGCCCCTGTGTTGGACTACGTGCCTCCATGTGTTGTGATTCCCCATTTTTTGGGCAATCCCACATGTGTATTTCCACAGTAAGTCTCTTGATAGCATGTGTTTTTCCCTTGACAAGCCACCTTGCCATCTCTGGGTACCTCAGAGATTCATGTGTATCACCGCCATGTTGTTGGTACCTGCCCTTGCAAGTCCTCCTAGGAGCAGGCAGCCTGCTAGCATACATCCAGCTGGAATATGCTACCCAGTGCATTCTGTGTCTGGTATAGGCCCTCACTCATGCTGGCCTTACGACAGGGTGCTATCACTTACACAGGTCACTGGAAGACAGCCATGTGGCGTTTTGTAAAGGACCCCATTCGTCAGTCTCTTTCTGAAGTAACATCAAATGTGACCGACTGAAAGGGAACGTCTAGGTTACGTATGTAACCCTCATTCCCTGAAGGAGGGAACAGAGACGTTACGTCCCTTTGCCACATCGCTGTTCCGGCCGGGTCCCATATTTACCATTTATAATCAATTAAATATGTTAATACTTCCAAAGCTTCTCCAAAACTCAAACCACGGATAATGAAGAACAAGACAAAAAACAAAACACATAACAATGTAAACAAATCCAAATCTAAAAAAAATTAATAAAAATAATAACTTCTTAAACATTATTAAGGCACGTGAGAAAATATCTCTCCACGTTGGCCATAGCTTTTTAAAGCCAGTTACAAAGAAGTTCAGATTGGTCTAATTTTAATTATACAAATTAAAAATTGGCCATAGCTTTTTAAAGCCAGTTACAAAGAAGTTCAGATTGGTCTAATTTGCATTAGACAAATTAGAATGATTACCCCTTGGATACTGCTAGTGGGTCAAGACATAAACTAAATATGAGGTTTTAATATTATATAAGCACACTTATCAGTTTTAAATAATTTTCAACTTCAAAGTGGTAAGTGAAAATAACCTTACTTAACATTTTCTTATACTGAAATGCGTGTTTACTGAACTTATTGTGTTCATTACAGGTCCAAGCACCCAAGGTGCCAGATTCCTGTTGTATTTGCCATTTAATCTTTTTCTGCCTTATACTTGTCTGGGCATCAGAGATGAAATATGCCCCACTGCACAGCCACCCCCATACACACTTGTCGGACACTAGGAGGCGCTATAATGCAATACGATATAACAACCCTAACCCTAACATTTGCATTTTAGTTCTTAACTCTGGACTCAGCTTATACATTGTGTTGTGAATGACTGATCTTTAACTCATTTAGAATACAGGTACGAGGTAACTAGAAATCGAGTGCTATATTTGGTGTGAACTGGCAACAATGCCTGCAACAAAAGGTTTTCCAGCACTTTGAGGTCTTAAAAAAAAAAAAAAACTTTTGAGAACTTATCCTAGTCTGTTTGTCTGATTTGCACAACATTTTCGGATAATCCTGAAATGTTTGGCCCAGTATATTTTGGGATATAGCCCATAAAACTAACTAGCCTATGTCTTGTAAAGACATGGTACAAATCTCACTAGATGGTACACATGAAAAACAGGACAATCTGAGGAAACATTCCATGTTTGATGAATCTCTGAGGCTAGGGAGGTTACAGAAATTTGGAAATGATCACCCAGTTCTGTCATAGCAAATGACAGAAAAACCCCTGAGGTAATCAGGATAAGAAATTATTTTAGGTCTCATAAGGGCTTTTCACACTGCACTTAAAGGGATAGTTCACCCAAAAATGAAATTTCTGTCATTAATTACTCACCCTTATGTCGTTACAAACCTGTAAGACCTTTGTTCATCTTTGGAACACAAATTAAAATATTTTTGATGAAATCCGAGAGCTTTCTGTCCTTCCATAGACAGCAAGGTAACTACCACGTTCAAGCCACAGAAACGTCGTAGGAACATCATTAAAATAGTCCATGTGACATCAGTGGTTCAACCATAATTTTACAAAGCTACCAGAATACTTTTTGTGAACAAAGTACACACGTGCTGCGCCTTGTTTACGAGCAGAGGAAAGCACGTGCATGCGTCGTGTTACTCTCCACAATGGCGGTAGATGGTAACTCGGGAAAGAATTGTTGAATAAAGGTTTTTTTTTTTTTTTTTTTTTTTTTTTTTTTTTTTCGCTCTAAAAGTATTATCATAGATTCATAAAATAACAGTTCAACCACTGATATCACATGGACTATTTTGTCGATGTTCTTGGTACCTTTCTGGGCCTTAAACGTGGTAGTTACCTTGCTGTCTATGGAGGGTATATATATAAGTTTACTTTCTCGTACTCTAATATTGAGTCATGGCTGTCAGCTTAGTTGAAATTAATAATTACATTTACATAAGACATTAACTGATAAAGTCTGTAATTTCTTTAGCATTTCTTCTTCTCTAACTTATTTTGCATTCATAGAAGATGTCTAGTCAAATCTGTGGCAACACCATTTTCTTTATTCAGAGTACGATGTGTCAACATCCAGCATGACAAATATTGTACAAATTTCACAATTTAAAAATGAAAAATCACTGTAACTTGTGATCTCACACATTTATAGTAAAATCAAAACAAATTCATGCTGTATTGTACAAAAATAAATCAAACTCCAGTTCCACAGAGAGCACGATAGTTTATACAAAATCCTGTCTTCATTAATGATTAAATAAATCAACCTTGAAATGAAAAATTTCAGATAAGTAAACTCATGAATTCACAATAATTCATATGAAAACTCGGCATTCGAATATGACTTCTTTCATCTTACCTTGAGTAATCAGTCACATGTTTAAAAAAAGGTATTATGCACCGACAGTAAATGAGCAGCATGTTTGTGCTTTAATTCCCGTTTCCATTGTACCTATGACGATAATCGATTCAAAAACTGATACTAGCAATTTCTCTATCGAAAGCATTACTATATTGGCAAAAAGCTGCAAGTGTGATTCTGTGCATGAATTATGGAGCCCTAAAAAAGGATTGATTAGTACAATGTACAAGATCCTATGAAGTACAAGCACCTTTGCATTTGCTCTCAATAAGGTATTAACAAGGTTGCTACAGCTAATAGTACAATGGAAATTAGGGGTTCACGTAATGCCGCAACACCCCCGAACTCTACCGCTGACTTGAACAACCGATCCCATTGCAGTGGGAGATTTTTTTTCTTTCTTAAAACGCTTTATTTCGATTGACTACTCTTCAATGATTTTGTACAGTGATTAGACATAAAGTGCTGCTGGGGATTATTATTTTTTTTTTTTATGATATAGAACATACTCAACGTACTAGCATTGTTATTTAAAACTGCACAATATTTCTCGTAAAGATATTGTCCTCATTAATATTTCAATTCCCTGTAATCTTTGATTTCCTCAAACTGCTGAACATCTATTATCTCACCTTCCTCGTGCCAAAGAGGCACTTGGAGATTGCACATCGACCGAAGGTGAGATAAGTGCAAATAGTCTTCTGGCACAAAAGTCGGGGGCAAAAACCCTGTAGGTCCCGTTTTCATTGTCTATATTCTTTACAGATGCCTTCTGCTTTAATTTCCAAACTGTACAAACATCCAAGCACGGAAACAAATGTGTCCCTGCGCAGCACTGTACAGGAACAAAATGAAACTCATAGAGCATTGGTCTCTAAACCTAATTTCCACCTTTCCATCCCTTTAAAACATTTGTATTAAAAGATTTATATAAAAATCAATCATTTACATATAGTAAAAAGATTTTGTAGCTTCCACTGTTTACAAACATGAAATTGCATATACCCACCACATAGATTGCATCTCTTTTTTTTATACACATGGTTAAGTCATATATTGCTGAGACAGTTCCATTCCGGCTACTGTTATTTCAAGAAGAGACCAAATCATTCACAACGTGATGTTTAGAGCCGCTATTGCAGTTACATTGATGCAGATTAAATGACGAAGCTACAAATAATCAAAGCATTTCCTTTTGCATTTTGAAGCAGTAACAGGGTCTCCACCATAAGCTTTCTGTGCCATGACGTTTAAAATAAAGCATTCACATACCCCCCCCCTTTTTTTTACACATCTTTCCTTTAATTGATATTTGATATTAAAGTAATACTTCACCCAAAAATGAAAATTTGCTGAAAATGAACTCACCTTCCGGCCTTTCAAGATGTTAGATGAGTTTGTTTTTTAATCAGAACAGATTTGGAGAAATGTAGCATTGCATCACTTGCTCACCAATGGATGTGAATGGGTGCCGTCAGAATAAGAGTCCAAACAGCTGATAAAAACATCACAATAATCCACAAGTAATCCATACCACTCCATCTTGCGATGCAAAAAGAGACATGTTTTAAGAAACAAATCCATGAAGTCATTTTTAATTTCAAACTGTCACTTCTGGCCAAAATAAGAGTCCGTAATCCATAATATTGTTCCTCCAGTGAAAAAGTCCATGTCCTTTTGTTGTCTCATTAAAATCCACCCACATATTTTAGAACTGTGGGTTTAGAATTAGGACTTATATGGCTTGTAATTGGTGCTTGATCTCAGCATATTTCTCTCATGATTCAGACAAGCTGACTTTTTCACTGCAGAAAGTAATAGTAGAGGAAGCAATGGATTAAAGTTAAAAATGTCTTATGGTGGATCTGTGTATTACAAACACACAGCATTTAGCTTCACAAGCCGTTAACTGCTGGACTGGAGTTGTGTAGATTACTTGTGGATTATTGTGATGTTTTTATCAGCTGTTTGGACTCTCATTCTGACGGCACCCATTCACTAAAGAGGAGCCATTGCTGAGTAAGTGATGCAATGCTACATTTCTCTAAATCTGGTGAAGAAACAAATTCATGTACATTTTGGATGGCCTGAGGGTGTGTATATTTTCAGCAAATTGAAAATTTTGGGTGAAATATACTTTTAATGATAAAAAGAAACTCTTGCCATTTCATAAACGACACAAAACACCTTTAAGATGAGCAGAAATGTTCAGTGGCTACCTTTTTCCAGTTCGTGTCACTCTTTCAGCAAGCGTCAACTAATGTTCAGTAGTGGGTGCATAACTGTTTCAAAATATACACTAAAAAGGAGCATCAATGAGCAGCCAGAAGAATGAGTCACATTTCATCAGCCAATATGAAAACGTACAAAATGTGAATACTTTCAAAAACTATTTTGCTGATCATTATTATTATTTTTTTTAAAGCAAGACCAGAAAAATAAACCCAAAGAAAAATCATGTTTAGTCAGCATAACACTTTTTAAAAGAACATGAATTTAACACTGTTTGATAAACTACAACAGCAAAGCATGAGGCATCCCATATGAGTATTATAATTTTTTTTTCTGGAAGTGTCTTCTTTCCTCAGTATTCCTTCGTTTTAGGAACGTTCTGAGATGCTAGACTTGAATGCCTTGTACCGCTTGTTTTATATTTTCTAGCAGGGCCTTGTTCTCTGGACTCTGATAGTGATCTTGATTCGTGTAAATGTCCGTTAGCGTGGTCACGTATGCATCAAAGTTCTGTTCGCTCATCGGCTCCTGTCAAACACAGAAGAAAGCTCCTGTCAGATGAAATACAGTATGTGCAAGATTGTGAATCTGGGTTATACTCCTCTGAGAATTAAGTCATAAATTGTAATTCAGTTCTTGAATTATTGTTATTCCTGTATACGATTCACAGGATGCATAATTGTAATCAGAATTTAAGAAGAGAGAATTAAAATGGATTGAAATTCAAATAAATTAACGTAACTGCTATAAATGCAGTTTACTGTCTGTGCAATTGGCCAAAAACATACAGTTTGGGCTATTTGCAGAAACATTCGATGATAATAATCAAGACAGTGTTCATAGTTCACACTATTTTAAAGCAGCATTATGGAAAATTAAAGAAAATAATTAAAAGAAAATGATGCCTTTTTTCAGTTCCCAGATTTATTTATTTATTTATTTATTTATTATGAAGGGATCTGAGAACAATGTGGTGTACATTGCTTTTGCTGCAAAATAAAAATTAGTTTTAAGATTTATTATCATAATTATCATAAAACAGTATCAGGGACAATATAATAATAGCATCATTTGTCAAAACTATGATGTAAATGTTTTTAAGTCACAAAACCTTTGAGTGACTGATTTCAAATGGAAAATTTTCATTTCTTTTATTGAAATTCTACATCTGGTGAGTGAATTTAATTCAATTCAAACTGACAGTTGTGAACTGAAAGTAAGCCAATTCTTAAATTATGAATTTTGCCAACCCTGATATGAATTCTTCAAACAACTTGTTGCAGCCACAATAAAACGATGTGGATTCTGAAATACAACGTGGAAACATAAACATAAAACATCTGTGGCAAACATCATTTATTCGGTCAATTCAGTCTGAATGGAAATGGCTGGATTTGGTAGCATTCACTAATGGGGAAGAAACATGTGAAGGACTGAAGCTGACTGAATGGTTATTAAAAATCGGTTCAGTGAAAACGTCTCGGTTACGTACGTAACCCTCGTTCCCTGATGGAGGGAACGGAGACGTTATGTCGAACGACATATGGGGTCTCACTTGGGAGGCCAATCATCTCTGAGTTTAAGAGAAAACGCCAATGAAAATTGGCTAGTGGATTTAACATACCTGAGCCACTCCCCGTGCCTACGGGTATAAAATAGGCGACAGGTGCATCCACTCATTCAGGTTTTACGCTGAGGAGCCGAGAACGTGTCCCGGCAACAGCGAATGGTTCAAGGTTGTGGCATGGGGACATAACGTCTCCGTTCCCTCCATCAGGGAACGAGGGTTACGTACGTAACCGAGACGTTCCCTATCTGTCGGTCACTACGAGTTATGTCGAACGACATATGGGGTCCTATGGAAAACGCCACAACCTGAACACCGTCACAACCCTGTGGCGCTGCAATTGTCGACAAGCCGCAGCGTGTCACAAAAGCTACGCTTAAGGTCGTGACCTTCCCAAAGCCCCAGCGCAAATTCACTGACCTTGGTACCGAAGGGGACCAAAAGGGTGAGTACATCGCTGCTGGAGAAGGCCATGCTGCTGTTCCGTCCACAAAAAGTTTTTGGAAGGGATTTCAACCTTCAGTGAAAGATTGCTTCAAATCTTCCCTATTTGTTCTTTCAGCTTGGCAGAACGATGGGGAAGCGAGCCTTAGGGAAAAGGTCGCTACGGAGACCACATCCTACCCGTAGGGAGGTGACATGTGGAGATACTGATATGGACTGACCCAGGGGGCAGTACTACATATGGAATGGGTCTCTGAGGCAGGTCCTACCTTGGAGTAGGGATGGAACAGCTGCCAGAAGAGACTGACAGAGCGGGTCTGTCAAGGGAAGACACGGGTTACCAAGAGGGAAACCTTACCGTGGAAGAATACACATATGGGATTACCCGTAGGGAATCAAGCCATATGGACACCTAGCCCAGTACAGGGGCTGACCGGAACTCCGGGCATGCTAACACCAGTACTGGGCCTGGCGCCAGACTGCTCCGCCAAGTCTGACCGCCGAGGGTGCTGGAGGATGCTCGACCAGGGTACACCAACCGGGGAACTCTACTGGGAGAAGAAAGGCGCTCGCATCCCCGTGTTAGGGGGAATGGCGCAGCAAGCGTGACACCGAGCCAGTCCTTCCCGCCAATTACCTGTTACCCAACACACGGGAAGAAACTGGGTCTACACGAAGGTTGTAAAACCTCACAAAGGTGTTAGGTGTCACCCAGCCCGCAGCTCGACAGATGTCTGCCAGAGAGGCGCCGTGCGCCAGCGCATAGGAGGAGGCCACACTCCGTGTGGAGTGGGCCCTCACCCCCAGGGGGCACGGCTCGCCTTGGGAATGGTACGCCAAGGCGATGGCATCCACTATCCAGTGGGCCAACCTCTGCTTGGAGACAGCCTTCCCCTTCTGCTGACCTCCAAAGCAGACCAGGAGCTGCTCAGAGCTTCTGAAGCTCTGGGTGCGGTCCACTTATATGCGAAGCGCTCTTACGGGACACAGCAACGCCAAGGCTGGATCTGCCTCCTCCAGGGGCAGCGCTTGCAGGTTCACCACCTGGTCTCGGAAGGGAGTGGTGGGAACCTTGGGCACGTATCCAGGCCGGGGTCTCAGGACAACGTGAGAGTAGGCCGGCCCGAACACAAGGCACTCTTCACTTACCGAAAATGCTTGGAGGTCCCCGACCCTCTTGATGGAAGTGAGCGCGACCAGGAGCGCTGTCTTGAGAGACAGGAACTTAAGCTCGACTGAATCCAGCGGCTCAAAGGGACCCCCCTGAAGTCCAGCCAGAACAATAGAGAGGTCCCAGGAGGGAATCAGGGGTGTCCTAGGAGGATTTAACCTTCTGGCACCCCTCAGGAACCTAACGATCAGGTCATGCCTCCCCAGGGACCGGCCGTCCACTGCATCGTGATGGGCTGCAATGGCAGCCACATACACTTTCAAGGTGGAGGGTAACAGCCTACGCTCCAACCTTCCTTGCAGGAAAGAAAGCACAATTCTGACCGAGGATCTCCGGGGTCTTCTCGGTGAGAAGAACACCAATTCGTGAACAGACTCCACTTCAGAGCATAGGCCTGCCTCGTAGAGGGGGCTCTAGCCTGAGTGATAGTGTCTACCACCGCCGGGGGGCAGATCACTTAGGTCTGCCGCGTCCCATCCAGAAGCCACACGTGGAGGTTCCAGAGATCTGGACGCGGGTGCCAAATGGTGCCCAGCCCCTGAGAGAGGAGGTCCCCTCCTCAGGGGGATGCGCCAGGGAGGGGCTGTCACGAGGAGCATGAGTTCCGAAAACCAGGTCAGGGTGTGCCAGTAAGGCACAACCAACAGGACCTGTTCCTCATCCTCCCTGATATTGCACAGTGTCTGTGCGAGCAGACTCACTGGGGAAACGCATACTTGCGTAGAGCCCGAGGCCAGCTGTGTGCCAGTGCATCCGTGCCCAGGGGGGCCTGGGACAGGGGAATAGTACAGCTGGCAGTGGGAGGACTCGTGGGAAGCAAACAGGTCTACCTGGCTTCCCCGAATCGACTCCAGATCAGCTGGACCGTCTGGGGATGGAGTCGCCATTTCCCCCCCCTGGAACTCAAACAGCACAAAGCAATTAACTCAAACAGCACAAAGCAATTTGATGTGGGATAGCGCGCAGCGACTTGAGCCGCGTCTGACTCCAGAGGAGGAGATGGCGGGCGAGTTGAGACATGCGACGTGATCGTAGACCGCCCTGTCGGTTGATGTACGAAACAGCCCGCAGTGTTGTCCGTGCGGACCAACACGTGCTTGTCCAGCAACAGCGGCCGAAACCCGCCGTAAAGCTAGATGCACTGCCAGCAACTCCAGACAGTTGATGTGCCAAAGCAGTCGAGGTCCTGTCCAGGACCCTGAAGCTGCCTGCCCGTTGCATGTCGCGCCCCCAGCCCGTTTTGGAGGCATCTGTTGTGACAACAACATGCCGGGACACTTGTTCTAAGGGCACGCCGGCCCGTAGAAAGGCAAGGTCTGACCAGGGGGCTGAATTGGCGGCGACACATCGGTGTGATGGTGACACGATGTGTACCGCGGCGCCATGCCCATCTCGGGACTCGGGAGTGCAACCAGTGCTGAAGAGGCCTCATATGAAGCAAACCCGAGCGGCGTGACTGCGGCTGCGGATGCCATATGCCCCAGGAGCCTCTGAAAGTGTTTCAGTGGTACCACTGTCCTGCCTCTGAAGGAACTCAGGCAGTTCAGCACTGACTGGGCACGCTCGCTGGTGAGACGTGCTGTCATACTCACCGAGTCTAACTCCATACCAAGATAAGAGATTCTCTGCGCAGGGGAGAGCTTGCTCTTCTCTCGGTTTTGACCTGAAGCCCCAACTGACTGAGGTGCCGGAGCACGAAGTCCCTGTGATCGCACAACTCCTCTCGCGACCGGGCCATAATGAGCCCGTCGTCGAGATAGTTGAGGATCCTGACGCCCACTTCCCAAAGTGGGGCAAGGGCGCCCTCCGCGACCTTCGTGAAGACACGGGGAGACAGGGAGAGCCCGAAGGGGAGGACCTTGTACTGCCATGCCTGACCCTCGAATGCAAACCGCAGAAACGGTCTGTGACGAGGGAGGATCGAGACATGAAAGTACGCGTCTTTCAGGTCGATCGCTGCAAACCAGTCCTGGGGCTGAACGCATTTGATAATGCGTTTTCTGCGTCAACATCTTGAACGGGAGCTTGTGCAGGGCCCGATTCAAGACTCGCAGATCCAGGATAGGTCGAAGGCCACCGCTTTTCTTGGGTACGATGAAGTAAGGGCTGTAAAACCCCGTCCTCATCTCGGCTGGAGGGACCGGCTCGATTGCATCCTTCGCCAGGAGGACAGCAATCTCCTCCGCGCAAGACAGAGGGCGTCCCGGACTGCCACCGAAGTCTCGAGCACGCCATTGAACTTGGGAGTCGTCGCCGGGCGCGAACTGAATCGCGTAACCGAGTCGGACCGTCCGAATGAGCCAGCGTGACGGGTTGGGCAGCGCAAGCCACGCTCCCAAACTCCGTACAAGTGGCACCAAGGGGACAGTCGACATACCCGCAGTGGTTGCAGCGATGGGGAGCTGTGTCGGATGGCCCAGAAAAGCATCGCGTTCCGAGTCCATCACAGCCACACTCCCCGTTGTGTCCCGGAGGAACTGGCCAGAGACCGGTGGAGAGGCGTTGCGTCTCCGAACCGCGACCTCTTGTCCGCTGGCGAAGGGGGGGCGTCGTGGGTGAGAATGAGGAGGCAGTGCGTCGCTCATCGTCAACCCACGAGCCTTGCAACTCGGAGGAAAGGGAAATTGCTCTTTTATTGAAAAAGTGGGTGCCGCCGGCCGTTGGACCAGCGGCGGAACAGAAAGAAACGTAAACTGAAAGATTCTCCACCCGGCCCTCCTCCGGGGGAAGGAGTGGTGGCGCTGTTCCCGCCAAACTCCTGAAGAGCAGTCTCCCACATCTCCGAGTTGCCCGTGTCAGGGCCGCTTAGTCGTCTTCCTCGAGGACTTCGCAGCCGGAAGTGACACGGGGGGCGCCGCTCTCCTGCGCGGGGCTCGCTCGCGCCGGACTCGAAGAACTCTCAGCACGGGGCGGAGCTGGTGTGGAGGACGCAGGGGGGCGCCCACGGCGACGAGCAGGCTGAGGCGCTGCCCGTGACGGAATGGTGGCAACCGGAGGATCACGTCGGGGCAAGATGTGTTGGATGGCCTCAGTCTGCTTTTGCACTGCTGAGAACTGCTGGGCAAAGTCCTCGACAGTGTCGCCGAACAGGCCTGCCTGGGAGATGGGAGCATCAAGAAAGCGAGCTTTGTCGACGTCTCTCATCTCGGCCAGGTTTAGCCAGAGATGGCGCTCCTGGACCACTAACGTGGACATCGCCTTCCCGAGGGACCGCGCCGTGACTTTCGTCGCCCGTAAAGGCGAAGTCAGTCGCCGTGCGCAGCTCCTGCATCAACCTCGGGTCGGTACCACCCAATGTTAATGCTTTTAGCGCCTTGGCTTGATGTACCTGCAGGATAGCCATGGCATGCAGGGCAGAGGCAGCCTGGCCCGCAGCACTGTAAGCCTTGGCAGCCAGAGCCGCCGACAAGCTTACAGGCCTTGGACGGGAGACGCGGGACGATTCCTCCAAGTGGCGGCGTTTTTGTGGGCACAGGTGCACCCGCAACCGCTCTCTCCACCTGGGGAATGTCCACGTACCCCCTGGCTGCCCCGGCCATCGAGGGTGGTGAGGATGGAAGAGGGAGACGAGCGGCTTCTGGCCGTAAAAGGGGCCGTCCACGACTTCGTCACCTCTTCATGCACCTCCGGGAAGAAAGGAAACCGGAGCAGAACGCGGTTGTGAGCCGCGCTCCGCGCCGAGAAAACCAATCATCCAGCCGCGAGCGCTCAGGGTTGGGCGGGTGTAGTCACCTCCAGCCCGATGCTCACGGCTGCCCGGGCAAGCATGGCTGACAACTCTAAGTCAGATTCGGCAGTGGCGACAACACCCGAGGGGGGCAGCCCCCCGCCGAATCCTCATCCTCAGAAGCCGATAGCCCATCCCCCGATGCTGCAATCGACATCTGATCCTCGGGGCGGTGCACCGAAAGACACGCTGGGGCCGCCGTGAGACGGCTCAGCAGAATCAATCGGCAGCCGCACGGGACATGCGCTGCGGGAGGAGTGAGAGGTCCGTGGGGCGTGGCCCGGCGGAGAAGCTCTCACTGTCACCCTCAGATCTCCCAGAGCGCCAGCCGGCGGTCCTCTGCTCGAGCCAGAGAAACCGGGACGGGTGGCGACAGAGGGGTCTGCTGCACTCCCCTTGAGGAGTGAGAGACGCGATCGCAGCGATGCCATGCTCATACGCCCACAATAGACGCATGAGTCATCCACGAGCGCTGCCTCAGCGTGTTGGACGCCCCAGCACTGCAGACAACGCTCGTGACCGTCAACCGCGGACAGGAAAACGACCGCATCCAGAAGGACACGGACGAAACGGCATCTTGAAAAAGACGCGAATCGTCCGTGATTTGCTCTTTTAGGAACTGCTCTCTTAGCCGAAGCACCCAGGGGAATCACCGCTGCAGGGACACCGCTGTAGTGCGCCGTCACGCTGACCAGGAACAGCTCTCCACAACACAAAGATGAAACGGCTTTGTAGTGATATCCAATCAACTACTCGGCTCCGAAGCAAAAATCTGAATGAGTGGATGCACCTGTCGCCTATTTATACCCGTAGGCACGGGGAGTGGCTCAGGTATGTTAAATCCACTAGCCAATTTTCATTGGCGTTTTCTCTTAAACTCAGAGATGATTGGCCTCTCAAGTGAGACCCCATATGTCGTTCGACATAACTCGTAGTGACCGACAGATAGGGAACTCAGTATTAAGCATGAACAACAAATCTATTTAGATGGACATGAATGAATGTAAGAATAAATCAATAATGACTTTCAGCATGACTAATACCAACTGCGCTCAGCCATTTGAAAGTTGACTGACATAAACGATATAGTATTCACAGCATACAAATATTCACATGTATGGAAAGGGTAAGAGTTAAACTGTGGTCTTACTCTCTGATGTAAACAGCTGTTATGTCTGACTGGAGGCTCTTTGTGAAGTGATTTCTAGAGGTAAGAACAAAAGTGTATTAGCTTACAGCAAATAACATTCTCAATACATACTTCTGTCTGAACACCCAATCTAAGAACACATCTGGAACAACTTTTTTTTGTTCAAGCTAACTCGTTGCTGGGTAAACCATCTTAAACCAGCTTAAGATAAAACCAGACCGGGAGATCAGCTAAAACCAGCAAACCAACTTAGGCTGGTTTATGCAGTTTTTTTTTTTTTTTTTTTTTTTTTTAAGCAGAGCTGGTAACATTTAAGTATTAAACTGACTCGTACAATTTTCCACCTATGGGCTAGTTTGAAGCACAGACTATTATGCTAAAATTGTTGGATGTACCAAAAACTCTGGCCTAAATCCCAATAAAGTTACTTTTAATTTTTCTAAATGAACAGAATAAAGTGATGTGCTCTTTGTCCACGACTTGTCCTCTATCGTTGGAGATGGTGGCCCTTACCATATGAGGTAGCTGGATATTAGCTAAACTGTTTATCAGTGAATGGCTGAGGCTGGCCAGCTCATGCAGGAGAGATTCATTTTGCTGTTCAATCACCTTGTTTTCTTCCTCTAAGGACTGCAGATTAGACTCCATTGTGGTAATCTGTGGGACATGAATCGGCAGATGTGTTAAATCTATTGTGAATGTCTTCACACTATAAATTAGTATCTTGTTAGTTTTAACTAAGACTACAGTAAGTACATTGTGGGGTTGAAATGTTTGAAATTAAAAGATTTATTAAATGAATAATGGGAAGAAATGTCTGACTTAGTTCACTTTCACTCAAATGCTGCATTTATACTGTAAGACCTTAAGTGAATTTTTTCTTTTTTTTCATAATATGCACACTAGTGTTCAAACGTTTGTGGTCAGTAATGTTTTTAAAAGAAGACTCCTAATTCTGCATTTATTTGATGACATTTTAACACCGCTCATCTCTACTGAATACCTCGGCAAGATGGGCATTTTGAACAGAAAGTGCATTTGACAGCAGCATTAATGTACCACTGAATGCTCATTATACATGTTGTCATAGATACAGTCATATATACACATCTCTGTCGTACTTGAATAGTTGAATAGTATCACCCTACAGATATATTAAATCATTTTTTCAACTGTCTGCCCTTCATGATTTCTGTAGGAATTCTCATGCATGCACTAACTTCTCCTGAGAGCCATTTCATGATTATATATTCTATATGTCAAACAGCAGAGACCAAAAATACAAATGAAGAGAAGATTTGGATACAAGTGTTTAAATGTAAGTCAGAACATCAGATATACCGTATAACTACATGACAATGTATATGTGGCCATATGAGTATGATTCAAGTTAAAAAAAAAAGTTCCAAATCACGGTCCATACACTTGAGTGAATGAGATATGTTTATCCACTACTGGTCCAATGTTTGGAATAATTCTGATTTTAAATTTTTTTTGGAAAGACACCTTTCCTGCTCACAAATGCTGCTTTTATATGATCAAATTACACAGTAAAAATAGCAAGTCTTTTAATAATCCGCTTAAAGTACTCCAAAAAGGCAGACAAACAAAGCACAACCTGTAACATAATAACTGAAAAGACTGCAACTTAAATACAAAGCAAATGAGGGCAGAGGTGGGAGTAAGTAACACATGTGCAAGTCACAAGTAAGTCTCAAGTCTTAACCTTCAAGTCTCAAGCAAGTCCAAGTCAATTTTTTGTGAGAATCAAGCAAGTCAAGTCAAGTCAAGTCACTGCTTTTGACAACCAATTCAAGTCAAGTCGTAGCTTGTGAATTTATATATTAAAATAACTTAAACTACAGTAGTTATGGACTATGGGAGTTTTATTTGCAACAAGAAAAATAAATGCATTATGCATTTCTACTCAAAAAGTATCCACATACAGCTAAGTTGTTAATACAATAAAAAAAATCTCACATAAATAAATAATTAAATAAAAATTACAAATACATAGCCTAAGATGTAAATGTAACTGAAATTAGCCCAACATAAATGCATGAGAAGTATTTAGGTACAGCTGTTTCTATATGCCTCAAACATTGAAGGAAACCATGAAAAAGTATTAAACAATTCAAGTAAAATGGTTTCTATGCAATCAAATGGCATTCTTCAAACAGGCATCACCTTTATGGGACATGCTTAATACTTTTTGTATATTTTTTATTATTACTATTATTATTTTTCTTTCTGTTAATACATATGTGCACTATTTGTAAGCAGCCCAGCTGCAACTGCTTTGGCAATACAAATGTAAAGTTTTTGTCATGCCAATAAAGCTCACCTAAACTGAAATTGAAAACTGAATTGAGAGAGAGAGAGAGAGAGAGAGGTGATTTGAGTGAGTGTGATTTATTAATATTTGTGAGTGAATTTGTGTGCACGTGCATGGTTGTGCTTGCAAGTTTGAGGGTTTTTTGTTTTTGTTTTGTTTGTGTATGCATGGTTGGGTTCGCAACTGTATGTTTTCTTTTTTTTTTCTTTTATGCATCCCCATAAACTATCCATAGGCTTTTCACTCAAAATCTAACACTGAAGACCAATTATTAGACACTGTACTGTACACATGCATATACTAAGTGCTACTGCCAAAAAAAGCTGAAATTTCCTTATAAACAGTGAATAACCCTTACAAACTGTATTTTACGCAGCCAGCCAAATTCACAATAAAACAGTTTTCACTGGTATATTTTTCTGTTTATGTTGTAAAACAACAGGATGAATATGAAATATACGAGCGACAGAGAAGGACAGCAGTTTTTCTGTTTATGTTGTAAAACAACAGGATGAATATGAAATAGAGACTGAAACGCGGCCCATTAAGACTACCAGCTCTCCATTAGATGTTAATCTGCACAAAAATCCCGATTCATAATCACGACATCGTCTAATGAAATAACACACACATAAGATAAAGACAATGGCTGTGCTGTGATTTCGGCTATATTTGCATGCAAAATAGAGTTTGAAGTAACAGAATATCTTGTTTAACCTAAAGCGCTGCTCCACAGCCACGCGCTGAACAAAGCAGGAAAAAACTCAAGCAAGTCTCAAGTCCTAAAATTAGCGACTTAAGTCTGACTCGAGTCAGGTCATGTGACTCGAAGCCCCCACCACTAGTTTTTTTCAGTATTATTTGTTTAATAAAAACTTACCACAAAATAATAGTGTTGTAAATAATAGTATATGAACAACACTATTGTAATCCTAGTGTGAAACAGCTGAATTGTTTTCAACATAATAATCAGAAATGTTTCTTGAGCAGCAAATCAGCATATTAGAATGATTTCTGAAGATCATGTGACACTGAAGACTGGAGTAATGATGCTGAAAATACAGCTGCGCATCACAGAAATAAATTACATTAAGACATTTTCAAAAAGAAATATAAAATGTACAATATTACAGTTTTTACTTTTTATATACATGCAGCCTTGGTGAACATAAGAGACTTTTCAAAAACATAAAAAACCTGTAATAATTCCAAACATTGACTCAATGTAATGTACTCAGTTAATACTCATATGTGGAGTACAAAGCTCTTTCTATAAATACTCTCACCTGTGTTCTAAGTTTGATCATATCCGCCTCCACCTGTGAATTTGATTCATGTAAATCTTTAATATCTTCCTCCAGCTGTTTAACATCTGTGTCACAGTCTAATCCTAGAGTGAGAACAGACAAACACAATTTGTAGCAGAAAAAGCACACAAAAAGCACTCTCTTGTTTTACTACGTGCTTGCTCTATAATCAGTTGTTGGTTTGATTTATTCCCAAGCATTAAAAACCATGATATGTAGAATTGGTATAATTACAGACATGCAGAGACTGTCATCAGTTGCATTTTTTTATTTCATATTTTTGAATTCAAGTGAAACATCTTGGTGACTGGTTTTGTTTTGAGCTCTACAGTGTAATGTGAGACTTTAAACCTTTTTTTCTTTTACCATTGCTTGTTTGCTGTTTTATTGTGAGCATCTCCACCCCTGATAGTCTGGCTTTCTTCATTGCTGCTGTGGCACGTGGGCAACCAGAGAGACTGTAACAATAAGAGAGCATGAAATATGGATTATTAACACTTTGTTCACGAAAAAGGCCAACGGTGCATGGGCCTGCAGTAAGTTTACAGTAAAGACATTTATAATGTCATATAGTGTACATTACCGTTCAAAGGTTTGGGATCAGTATTTTTATTATTATTTTTTTTAAATAAAGTAATACATTTTTTCAGCAATAACACATTTAACTTTGACAGTAAAGACATTTATAATGTTACAAAAGATTTCCATTTCAAATACATGCTGTTCTATTGAACTTTCCATTCATCAAATAATTCTGAACGAAAATGCATTACAAAAATATTAAGCAGCAAAAACAGTTATTTAAAATTGTAATAATATTTCACAATTTTACTGCCATAGAAAAAATTGAGAATTTTCTGTATTTTCCAAAAAAATGAATCAAACAAAAAAAAAAATTTACAAAAAAAATGAATGCATGAAAAAATATTCTTTGCAGGAGTTAATTATGATACAGTATGTTGTGATTAATGCACCTGCTACAGCTCTTCCAATTATAAATATTGACTTTTCATCTGAACATCAATATTTGTGAGATACATTTAATTAATATTTTATTATTATTATTATTTGTTAATTAATTAATTAATTAATTAATTTCATTGCATAAAAGTTCTCTGTGTATTTATATTAAGCTAGACATTAAAAAGTTTTTTTTGTTTTGTTTTGTTAAAGGGATGGAAATGTTCAGGAAGACTGATGAAGATATTTTGAAGAATGTTGGTAACCAAACGGTACTGGATCCCTTTTGACTTGCATTATATAGTTTGTCTATACAGTGGAATTCAATGGGAACCAAAACTGTTTTTTTCAACCATTAGATGTTTCTTTTATTTGGGACTGAAAAGATAAAGTGAGATCTTTGAGGCTAAATGCATGCCTGACAATTCGGTCAGAGTCAGACACCAGACACCCAAACGGCACGACATTGATGCTTTTATTACTTAGCCTAACTGATTATTTTAACTGATTTTTTTTTTTTTTTTTTTTTTTTTTAACTAGTAGATTCCCATGGGCTAACTGAGAAGAATCATTCAGTCTATTGCTATTGACATCAAATAAATTAAAGAATAAGCATACCTTCTTAATAAAAGTTTGAGAGATTGATCATTTTTATTGATTAATTTATTTTTACCTTCTGTGGGTCAGGAAACTGCCGCTGACGTGTCCAGAGCCGTCACAGCCTGGGGTGGGACACGACATGCCATCCGTCTTCCCAGCCTTCCACGTGAACTGGGGGCCACTGATAAAGCCGTCCTTCTGTCGTTTGGCCGCTAGAGGACAGCCGGACGCGCTGCGGTGTGACGCATATTTGCCCGTTATGTGACCCTGACCGTCACAGCCAGGAACCGGACACCTGAAAACACAAACAAACTACTGTTTCACTGTACTGGGATCTCTTTCAGACAAACTACAAAAGAAAAATAACACTGCCTAGTGCCACCTAGCAGAAGCTGGTTTATAACTATAACTTTTTGCCTCCTTATATTTGTCTATTAACAGGAAAACATCACTTTAGTGTCCTAAAAGAGCATTTTACATCTAAATAGTGCATTTTATTACCACCTGTGTATTTTATCACTTCCTGAGGTATTGTAACCTATTTTTATAATAATAGTTGTATTTTTATTAACTAACATTAACAAAGATTAATAAATACTTTTTAAAAAAGTATTATTTAGTGTTAGTTAAATAATAGTAAATAAATCAACAACTAAAAAAACATTATAAAAAATTACCACATTAATCAATAATAATAATAAACAAACATTTGTTTCTGTTCAACATTTGCTCTCGAGGGAGTTGATAAGTTTGGTGGCAGTGACTATATTTGCAATATTCACATCCAGGAAAGGAAATAATTATTGTTTGGATGTCACTTCATAGAAGAGGTGGATGCAGATGAAGTTATCGCTGTTTAAAGGCAGTGAGTCGGCACCTGATCGGCTCCTGGTCTTCCTTGTCCTCTTTACTGTGTGTTATCTTTATTCCAGTCTTCCGAGCCCGTGGACATCCTGACAAACTGAGAAAAAACAAACCGTTGTTACCCAAGCCCTTATGAAACTGAAGTACACTTCAAAATACTTCAAAAGAGTATTTATTATGAAAATAAGATGCTTTAAAAGTGACACTTAACTGCATGTTATTTACCACTGAATGCAAATGTATTATATTTTAAATGTATATTAAATGCATTTAGCTGAACTTTAGCATTTAGCAGTGCTTTTTGACTCACTTAAGGACATTTTTATATGTCATTTCATAATTATTGTCTTTTGAAATATGGTCAAATGTACTGACAAACATTTATGGTAAACTAAAATATAATTTTTTGCAATTACACAATTATAAAACCAAATTAAAAATATTTTACATTTAAATCCAAATAATATTACAAACAATAAAATATATTTAATTTACAAACTCTACAAAGTACACAATCTGTATACTTTCTTAAACACAATAATATTAACATTACCTTCTGTGTGAAGCGTATTTTTTCCACAAGGGTGTGTGTACATTACCTTCTGTGTGAAGCGTAGTTGCCAGTGATATGTCCCGAGCCGTCACAGCCCGGGGTCGGGCACCTGGGACAGAAATACACCCTGTTACTGCCCAGCATGCAGAAAAGAACAGCCCTGACGTAACATTCCCAGCATCTTCAGAAAAAAAAATTCAACAAACCCTCAAAAAAAAACACAAAATAAGCTAAAAAGAATGAAACACTTACATACAATAAATAAACAATAATAAAAAAAAGAGTCAGTGCATTTAATACATTCACAATAAAATAAAAAAGTGTGCAATAATCGGATACAAAACTGCTGTAAGCATCTTTTTAACTACTTTTGTTATTTGACTAACATTATTATTTGTCTCATTCCCCCTGTTTTGTGTTTAAGGGTGTTTATGTTTAAGTGCACTTATTTTTCTGGAGGGAAGCTCAATAGTTCAACTCTGTTATAGGGATAAAAACAACAGTGATCAGTTTTGTTAAATTATTAGTTCTATTATTATTATAGTGGCACTTTTTTCATATTAAAACAATTATTCCCTGTGAAAATTATGGTGTGAAGCAATGATATGTGTCAACTAAGGCAATTATTATCCATTTAACAGGGCTGGAACAACATTTTAGTTAATTTCCCTGTTGTTGCATCACATTATCTATGATGGCCATGGCCCTGGTGCTTTAGGTCTGGAGTGGGATAACATTATTATTATTTTTTAATACAACAGTTTGATCCTTACTTGAGTTCTTGTGAGTTGGTGGCCATCATACTCCGAATGCTTTTATCTGCTAAAGGACAACCTGAAAGACTAAAAGATTGCATATGCAGATGTTAGTGAAACAAAACAGCGGTCAGACATGCTACTAATACTAAACAACAAACACACACACACACACACACACACACACACACACACACACACAGCAAATGAAATAAAGCTACGGTGCAAGTGGAGGGGATTTTTTATTTATTTTTTGCTCTATATTTTAACCCTTTGAATAGCGAAGCATATTTTTCTTTCTTGAAATTAGCACTTTTCCCTGGTGAAATATTCAAAGGGTTAACATGGAGAGACAGTCTCTACAATTTTTCTGACAGCATAGTTGAAGTAAGCTGAAAACAATAACTTCATTGGACTGAATCCATCATTAGAAATGGAGTCACACCTTCTATGTGAGGCGTAATTACCGGTTACGTGACCACTCCCATCACACCCTGGTGTTGGACATCTGTCTCCAGAAAAAATAGACAGAATGAAAGGCCAAAATCCAAAACATAATAAAGGAAACAAAATATTATATTACCAAATGTAAAAGAAAAAGCCTAGTAAAAATGGCAACACTTCAATCGAGTCCCCACATGAGCATTACAACACCTCTGTGTGCATTGCAGGGGTTAGAAAAGAGCTCAAGTTTTTATTAGGGCTGCCAAGTTTACATTTTCGATCAGATTAATTATATGATATGTTGCTTAATTAATTAAATTGATTGCAAATATTGCAGATTCACAAAAACATGAAGGTGATACTTCAATCATGCTCCAATAATGAGAGAAATCTTTATCACAAACTTTCAATCACAATAAGGAACACTGTCACATTTTAGAAATTGTGTCTGAAACCAACGATGCTTATTACTGAAATTAAAGCCATATTTTGTTGCTCAAATGACTGCTAATTCAAGTTGGGAAACTCAAATCAGACTCTTTGACAACTGACTATTTTTCCATTAAAGACAACTGAATCATATCTTTATTGATGCTTTCCGAGAACTGTTTGTTTCTCCTGACATTCATACTTTCTGAGATTTGTTTACTCTTGGTTTCTACCTTCTGTAAAGCTGCTTTGAAACTATGTGTACTCTTGCTTTGAACCAAAAACATATCAAAATTTAAATCTTTTAATAAAAAAAAATGATGTTATATCATATTGTGCTAGACACTATAAATCTAAATCCAGAGGATCACTTATATCATCATGTAAAGCTGCTTTGAAAATATCTTCAAATTCAAAAGATCTTAAAAATCACTACATTAAATGCACTACTACTACCTTCTGTAAAGCTGCTTTGAAACTATGTGCATTGTGAAAAGAGCTTTAAATTCACTTGATTTGATGCATTATTACTGTAAATGCACTACTTTTTAATTTGTTTTTCTTTAGGTCATTGAACGAATCTGTTTAATTGACAGCCCTAATTCGATTGCCTTTTTGGTCCAGTAACAGTCTATGCATTGGTTGATCCTGAACTCTGATTGGCTGTTAATGCAAAGTGTTGCCCAAATATCTATGATGATGTTTTTATCATTTACACTTCTAGTTCATTGTTTCCAGTTTAGCTTCACTGTCTGCAAGGGTCCTAAATCACATCACATCCTAGAGAGAAGCTGAGCCTTTAACAGCTTGAATGAAATGATGTTTTAAATCCATAAAGCATTAAAATATTAAAATAAATAAGTGTACTGGGTGTCCTGACTCTACGTTTATGTCAGATCATGTGGCATGCAGTAGTGCTGAGCTCTAAAGAAGAGAGTAAGAGAAGAGGAACAGGAAGAGACGGGTGGGTGATCGCATCGTTCCCCCGCGGTGCTTACGTTATCAGGTCCTTTTTGCTTTCTTTGCAAGGCGGGAATTTTGGTTTGGGACTGGGAATGCCGACATCAGTAGTGTACGCGCTGTCCTCTAAAATGTCCTGGAAGGGATCCAGATCATCAGACTGTAACAAAGCCAGAAAGACAAAGAAAGAGAGCTGTTAGTGTTAGTTGAATCATATTCAACTGCTTAGAATTTCTCAGTTCAATATCATTTTTTAACTTTCATGTGATGAGTGGGGCGGGGCCGAGAGCCGTGGGAAAGGAGCGCGGCCGATGGAGTGATTGGGAAATGAGCGACACCTGCTCCACTCACCGGTCTCGAGTCCCAGGGAGGGAGATCGGGAGGATACAAAAGAGGAGCGACGACAGTTAAGGACGAGAGAGGACCAGGCCTGGGCTTTATTTGTGGTTTGGTTTTTATTTGTGCGCGGCAGTCGCCCGTGAGGGGCTGTCGCGCTGTTTTGTATTATTTTGGTTATTAAAGGTTTATTTGAATGTTCGCCGGTTCCCGCCTCCTTCTTCCCGTCATTATGGAGTTTTATTGTTACACCGGTGCCCGAAACCCGGGAGGAAGGGATGGACGCGCTGCCGAAGATCCCTTGCCGCTGGGGTGAATCCGCGGTGCCATGGAGCAAGGCGTAGCAGTCTGGCGCCGTGGACGCTCGAGGCGGTGGGCTGGAGTGTTGTGTTGCCGGGGACGGACGAACTCGCTGCCGGCCGCCCGTGATGTGGAGGGGCGGCTGCCGTCCGTAAGGGAGCGGAGGATTCGGCGCCGTTCGCCAGGTGGCCGGAGCCTGCTGCCATCCGCCAAGAATGGGGAGGAGCAGGGAACGGGTGACTCCTGCCGGCTGCCCGAAACCGGAGGAGCCGTCGCCGTCCACCGGGCGGCGGAGGAGTGTCGTGCCGTCCACCGAGGGCCGTTTCAGTGCCCCGCCAGGCCACCGCGGAGGACTTCAAACAGCCGGTGTAAGGGCCGGGCGGGGCAGCGGGTTGGGAACCGGATTTTTTTTTTTTTTTCTCTCCCCTCTCTCGTCTCTGTCGCTCCTCATCCTTCCATCTCCTTTTCTCTCGCCTCGTCTGTCCTTACCCCCAGGTCCCCGCAGCCACCGTGAGCGGTCCCCCCGGAGGGAAGGGGGGGGGAGTAGAGCGCAGTCTCATGGGTAACCCCCGGCCTGCGAGGGGCGATGGGGGTATGTGACGAGTGGGGCGGGGGCCGAGAGCCGTGGGAACGGAGCGAGGCCGGTGGAGTGATTGGGAAAGGAGCGACACCTGCTCCACTCACCGGTCTCGAGTCCCACGGAGGAGATCGGGAGGATACAAAAGAGGAGCGACGACAGTGAAGGACGAGAGAGGACCAGGCCTGGGCTTATTTTGTGGATTGGTTTTTGTTTGTGCGCGGCAGTCGACCGTGAGGGGCTTTGTAGCGCTATTTTATGTTTATTTTGTCATTAAAGTTTTATTCGAGTGTTCGCCGGTTCCCGCCTCCTCCTTCCCGTGACTATGGAAAACCATTTAAAATTAGATACATCTTTCAAACCCTGAGAACCTTTGACCTTTCTCCAGATGAAGGCCATTTAAAAGTAGCCATGTATAATTACTACTCACAGTAATATTGTGAAATATTATTACAATATAAAATAACTTTTTTATTTTAACGTATTTTAAAATCTAATTGATTTCTTTGATCAAAGCTGAATTTTCAGCATCATTAGCTACTCCAATCTTCAGTGTCACATGATCTTCAGAAATCATTCTAATATGCTGCTTTGCCGCTCAAGAAACATTTCTCATTATTATCAATGTTGAAAACACTTATGCTGTCATATATATTTTTTTTTTTTTTTGTGGAAACTGTGTGGAAATATATATATATATATTGATCTATTGATTAATAGAAAGTGCAAAACAGCATTTATTTCAAACAGAAATCTTTTGTAACATTATATATGTCTTCACTGTCATTTTTTGATTAATTTAATGCATGCTTGCTGAATAAAAGTACAAAAAATAAAATAAAATAAAAATGTATTAACCTTAAATGTTTTACAAGAGTATGCAAAATGCAACAGTTTACAATAATGTATTATTATTATGATACATTGTTGTCATGTGACCTCGTCACGTTGCTTATTTATTTGAAGTATCACCATCCAGTTATAGAAACTGGTTTTCCATGAGAAAGTAGTTTGCCATGTCCTAAATTTTGGATGTCTCGTCAAATAATGAACCGCAGCTGACGTTTCTCATCCAGTTTATTTGTCACAGTGGAAAAAGAGGGTGAAGCTGAGTGCTTTGCACCGTGGGATTCAGTATTTCACGCAGTTTGCTTTGTAATAAGGTGCACATTATGATGTAGGTCATCCTGGTATTTCATCCATAAAGAAAATGTGCTCACTGCAGAAATAGTAGCAGTGTGGTAGTATGCTATTCTGAACAGCTCCTTTTTTCCACTTCCACTTTCCCTGTCAAACATCAGTGCATCCTCATTTATACCAGAAAAGAGGCACAGCAATAACCTGCAACAGACCAAAAGATCTGCCATTACCTGAAAGTGAACATTTTACAAATCAACAAAGAAAAACATTTTCAAATGAAAAGACACTTGTGCGTATTTGGCCCATTTTCAGGAAACTGTGCCATTGTGCCTAAAAACAAACAAAAAATAAAATAAAAATAAAAAAACAAACAAACAAACAAACAACAACAACAACAAAAAACATAATTTCTTCCAACCTAAAGTGCTTGAGCGTTTCTCACAGTGAGCATCATGGCAGAGGAGCAAACTCACTATAATTTTAGAAACTGTTGTTGTGTCATAGAATATAGTTTTTTTTTTCTTTAATATGCAGTTTATTACTGTAATAATCATATTAATATGTATGAGATATAATTTGTTTAGGGGTAAATCTAACGGGCAGTCTTTGGTCTCATTAATCTATCATTGTTCCAGAGCAAATAGTTAACCGTATCAATCAGCTTCCAACCTTATCTGTCACAGGCACACATGAAGTCCTTCACTTTAAATGTGCACAATTGTTCCCACACCAATCTGTATGCAGCATCGTTGGATGTTGAGAAGTGCACATCAATCAGTGCTTCCACAATTAAGAAACTGCAGGTGGAGACGCAAATCAGAGTGCTGCCATACACTAGATGGCAGTGTGGTGACATGACAAAATCTGTGTGTGTGTGTGTGTGTGTGTGTGTGTGTGTGTGTGTGTCAATGTCCTCCGCAGCTCTTTGTGATAGCGTTCACATTTCAGGTTATCCAAAAAGCTCTTATATATATATATACTGTATGTGTGTTTGTCGGGGGGTGAGGGGTATGTGACATTGGTGAACATGATCATCTCAAAGAGGTTTGTGCTTACTTTTCTAAAGCAGTTGGAGGGGGAAGCAACCATATACTTTCACGCACAACTCAAAAATCAAGTCTAATATTTGAATGCAATATATTTTACAAAAATGGCAAATCTGAAGAATACTAACTCATTCTGCTCTTCTGAGAGATTTTAATCAGATGTTAGCATTAAAAGCATCGTCCTCTTTTGGTGAAGCACCATTCAGCAGGCTTTATACCTCTCTCTCACTCTCTCTCTCTCTATCTCGGTGTGAGCTGGCTTATAAAGAAGATCCTAAGCTCCTCTCTGCTGATGTGGCTGAGGTGTGTGTGTGTGTGTGTGTGTGTGTGAGTGTGTGTGTGTGTGTGTGTGTGTAGGTCAGGTTTTGCCACACTGAAGGCACCAATTTTCCCCACATGTATCGTAAAACCTTGAAATTATATTTTGTGGAGAGCAGCCAACAATCCTCATGAGAAAAATGGTTCAATAAACATCCAAATAATGTCTTAATGAAACTGGGAAAATGCAAAAAAGTTTGTGGGAGTTGGATTGGGGAGAAGTATGACTCCACCTGTTCTGATCTGTCTTGTGATCAAATGTCAAACTTAACACAATGCGTCTAATGGCATGTTTTATTATTGAGCCACCACCCATTCACTTTAATTATGATGTTGCCAGGGTGTTTCTATGTGGTTCTTAGGGTGTTCTGTGTTCAGTTTAATGCCTTAAAGTCTAAACAATAGTGGTAGTGATTTTTGATTATACAAAAAAATTAAAAAAGAAAAAAAAGAAAAAAAAAATTATTGTTTTGGTTCTGCTTTGGGATGGGATGAATTGTAATGAATTGAAACACTAGCATCATGCTACACATTCATGCTCTCATCTAAGTCAATAAGTGATATTCACAAAAACTCACAAAACTCATAAAAAACTACAAAACTCTAAACATACAGTACATACCAGATGCCACATTTTCCCGAGTCTTTTAAAAAAATCACAATAATTCACCAAAAATCCAAACAAACATGCAGCTTTTTACTTTACAATACATTAATTGATGGACTGGAGTGGTGTGGATCACTTGTGGATTATTGTAATGTTTCTATCAGCTGTTTGAACTCTCATTCTGACGGCACCCATTCACTGCAGAGCATCCATTGCTGAGAAAGTGATGGAATGCTTAATTATCAATTTTGGATGACCTATACCTTAAATGGCATATTGTTAATGTATAATGTACTAAATGCAAAAAAAAAAAAAAAAAAACCTTAGAAGAAACAATTTATTTTTTGTTAATATATTTAAATAAAAAACATCAAATGTGAGCTGTCACACAGTGAATACTAGAAATGCCAATTAAAGCATTATTAGATAATGTTAGTGATTTTAGAACAGTTAAAGCAAGGGCTGAATGGTTTTATAAAACTGTTACTACATATACCTGGCAAGGTTTCATAAACACATAGCAATAAAAATGTAGTCATTTATTAATAACAAATAATAAAGATTACACACAGATGCAGTGGCGCAGTAATACTGAAATAATCAGATCACATGTGTTTGTTTAGAATAATGTCCCATTACATCATATACTAGTTTTTCACCATATATAGTAAGGCAACTTATCGTTAATCAGGGTTATTACAGTTAACAAAAACTAAAACAATAAAAAAGGTTTTCATTACATGAAATAAAATAAATGCTAACAGAAATAAATTTAATTTCTAAAACCACTTACTTATTTTTATTTATTTATTCAGGTATTGGCCAAGGCAACATTTCTCATTTTAATTTAGTTTAACTTGAAGAAATAACTACATAAACTAAAACAAATATATATATATATATATTTTTAAAAACTATATTATATATTTAAAAAAAATCTTATATATATATAAATATAATTAAGATTTAAAATATTCAAGTTTCAAAATATTAACAAAAACTATAATAGTATATCAGTGATATCAATGTATTTTTACTGAATATAATTAGGCAAAACATTTGAATAAAGCTGTCAACATTCAAATAATGCATGAAAGTCACTGTTCTGGTCAAAATGTCAAAGAAAGTGTTATTTATTTAAAAGAAAGATAGCAAAGATTTCTCAAGTTTGTCAGGTTTGAAGTGATAAAACAACAGATCTAGTGTTGAAAATGGGGGGAAAAAAGTACTTTGACACTTTGTGGATGTAAAACGTTAGTGGAACATGTCCATAGCTGAGTCAGGAGATGGAGAAAGTGAAGGAGAGATGAAGAAGATGAGGATGAACATTATGAACACACATCTCAGTACATTCAGAGCTGTAATTAGTGAGGGATGAGGAGGTGCTCTCTCTGTCTACAGTCAGCTTGACCTCTGTTACTACGGGAACCCCTGGAGGAAGTGACAGCCAAGCTAAGAGGTCACATCCCACGGCTCCACTTCCTGCTGCCATCCTGACTAAAGCTGCTCCAATTAGACTGAGAATGAGAGACAGAGGGATGGACCACCTCTGCAGAAATTTTTTTTTTTCTTACTCAATATTAGTGTCTTTTTTTTCGAGAACAGATATCTAAACATTCTTAAATCAAGTTAAATTAGATAAGATATTAAGTCTTGTTTTCTGAAAAATGTTTCTTTTTTTATTATAATTATTTTTCTTTAAGCCAGAAAATGTATCTACCAATAGGCTAATAAAAATGTTGTTTATTTTTGGCAGATACTTCTTCTTTTCAGCAACTCAATTAACTTTGATCGTTTTGGAGAATTTAGATTTTTCAGAAAATATTTTGCTTCTCAAGTTTCTTGATTTAAGAAAGTTTAGATATTTGTACTGGACAAAGACAACGATCATAAGTAAGAAAATCATTTTCTGCAGCATAACATTTGATTATGTGGGCAATGTTGTTCTGGTGCTATATTGAGTCACCATTTGATGGCTAATGTAAAATCAGAGTCCTGAAGCAAACACAGCTGAGAAGTCATGCTTAACAAGCGCTTGGGCTCCGCTGCGAGACGAGGGACTGCATGAACACTGCACTGCTGAAATAAATGTGTTGAGCAGAGATGGAGAGGAAGCATCATCCGCTGAACCTATGACAGCAGGAGAAGAGCATTGCTGCAGGCAGAACAGCCCATCCTCGACTGCAGAATGACAGCAGATGAAATGAAAGAGAGAGAGAGAGAGAGAGAGAGAGAGAGAGAGAGAGAGAGAGAGAGAGAGATCGCTCGCTTGAGGCTCCTCCATGTTTCACACTCACCACATATTATCAACTCTACTTTTCTCTTATTTCATGCTGGATGAGTGTGTGTGCTTAATAACAGGATATAGTTCCTATAACCCACACAAATAATATTCATTGAGTGTTTAGCGCTGCTTTTTCTCCAATCTACCTTCAGACTAAGTGTTAGCAGGAGGTTGTGTCTTTAACTGATGTTCAGCAAAAAGTCCCTTTGTTTTCTAGTATAATTGTACAATAGTATTTGTTTCACACACACACACACACACACACACACACACACATATATATATATATACATACATATATACATATAATATATATATATATATATATATATATATATATATATACGTATTTATAATATATATATATATATATATATATATATATATATATAGTATATATATATGTATATGTGTTTGTAAATGTAGTGTATGTCAGTGTAATGAATGGATGGATGCGTGTGTGTCAGTATTCAGGTAAGGGTGCTCACGGGGTTCGTCTCCGTGACAGTATATAACGTATATATATATATATATGTATATATGTATATATAGTAATATATATATATATATATATATATATATATATATATATATATATATTCTGTATATATATGCATATAATAGTATTGTACTAAAGTATTGCTTTTAATTACCTTTCAATTATGCGTTCACACTCTATAAACATGGCCATTAATACAAATATTTGCATAAAATAAAATATTTACAATAATAAACAATAAAACATAAAGGCTAATCTTGCATCAACTTGTTGAGGGAAGATAAACAGGGAGATAAAATGAATTATTCATAGAAATATTTAAAAAATAGTAATTAATGTAATTACAAATGAATTAATATTAATTAATGATTTAATATTAGTTAAATAACTATAACTGCATTGGACGTTACAAAAAATATCTGGCCATCAGTCAAATAAACAAACAAACAAACTTCAGACACTGATGTAGAGAAATTGCCATTGACAATTATATTATATTATATTATATTATATTATATTATATTATATTATATTATATTATATTATATTATATTATATTATATTATATTATATTATATTACGGGGCCGTTGAATGCTTGAATCTGATTGGCTGACAAATGTTCTATGGTGTGAAATTATTTTCAGGAAAATGCACAGCAAAAGTAGTTCCAGCCAGGTCTTGACCGCATTACATGTCCATATCACTTCACCAAATGATTTGAGTTATTTCAAAAGTCCTTACAACCTACAACAGCAAAAGAACCGAAACCCACAATGACACTGACCAAACAAATAAATACTGAAAATAATGCACACCTGAGGTGTAACGCTTGGGTGTGCATTATTTTCTAATTATTCAACAGCCGTCGTCAATTACTCATGACTTATATTATATTATATTATATTATATTATATTATATTATATTATATTATAGTGCATATTTGGTCTCCAGATTAATTATATTTTAATAACATAAAAAAGAAAATATTTACAATAATAACAACAACCACATCAAATTATATATACTATAATTACTATTAATAAACTAAACCAACTATACCTACAATCCCACAGACTCCATCCTGAATCACATCCAGAAACCAGAATGTAGTTCCCCTTCAAAGGAACTCGCACTGCATCCTCTAGTGGACACTATTAAGGAACACCATCAGCATGACCGGTGTCTGAAGCATCCACTGGACCGCGCAGTCAGTGACATCATTAGCAGCATGCCCAGAAGAATAAGAGGATGCCTGAAGAGCAATAAAAACGAGCCTGATTCTTCTTTGCTTCACCTTTTACCCGAGATTGTAGACAGAGTTTGTATGAGCATGTTTGCCTCTTGTGAGATTTGAACAGGTTTCCAGAAATGCATTCGCTACAGTGGATTCTGTTCTTGCTTGATTCTCGAGGGAATATAGCATTTGAACGGAGTGTGTTCGGCTCTCGTGGGAGTTGAACAGGCTCATAGCAATGCATTTGCGACAGTGATTGTTATCACTTGATTCTCAAGGGATTCTAGCATTTGTATAGAGCATATAGAATGCATGCTGTGTGAGCTTGACAGCCTGCTGTCCGCGATTTGAGTCCTGCTGTTGCTGAAACAGCTAGCCAGACGGTTTGCGTGGTTTGTAGGCAGAAAACAGAAGTGACCTGATGGGAAATGTTTCCCTTTTCAGGATGTTTCCATGTTGTTCCTATTCTTTAAACAAAATATAAACTATGTAACATTAGAAAGTGGATGTGACACATTCGCGAGACTGACTGAAAGTGACAGATAAGGAGCTTTTCTTTTCTGTTTTCTTCTGAGGTATAGCAGTCAGTGTTTGCATGAGCACATACTGTACAGCTATCAGAAGGATTATAGTGATGCTTGAACTTAGCACACTTAACCCTCTGGAGTCTAAGGGTATTTTTGGGGCCTGGAGAAGTTTTGACATCACTTCCTTTATAAATATGGCTAAAGTGTTGTGTCTCGCGTGTGAACTTACCGGGTGTCACGTTGATCTCTGGGTTTTGCACTTGTGTGTGAAAACTCTGTGTGTTTTTCGCGTCTGCAACTGATTAAACACTCTCCACTTGTGGGGCTCTCCCGCAGTCCGTGCCAATTGTCATCAGCAGCATTACTGTCACTCATTACCGTCTTCCCTATAGATTATGGCTTGTCTCAGTAATATGGCATTGTCTCATGTGGCTTGTGTTTGTGTCAGAACCGCGTTGTTTCAAAATGTTTGGTAACTGTTCTTTGCTTCTGTGTTGTTTCCAGCTACCCAGCAGATCGCACCAGCTCACCTTTGGATGTCGCACCGCCTTCCCCGGTCTCATCCCCCATCGCACTTCCGGCCAAGCATCGACCCCGGCGCCCGACTCATCGCACCTTCAATGAGTGGTTCCGTCTCCTTGCTGTATCATCACCGATGAATGAAGGTTGCGTTCACTCTGACTGCAAGGCCCCCTTATGGGGGACGGCGGCTCTGGTGAGAAACCCCGCAGTTCCTGTGCACCCTCCGTCGGAGGATCTCCTTCGAGCTGTCCGGCCACTGCTCACCATCAAGGGACCTCCTCGTCTGATTACTTACCTCACCGTCTCCCAGTGGTAATCTTGCAGTGGTAGTGATTCCGTGCGTCTGTCCCAGCGTTGTTCGAAAGCCCCCCCAACGTCCTTCGTTTTTGTTTGTTGCTGCACCTCACATTTCTGGTTTTCTCACACATATGGATTAAACTGTTTCCCTACTCGTTTTGCTTGGTTTCCAGCTTCTCCTTCACCCATATCGTCACCAGGGCAGAACGCTTCTCAACCCTTTAAAAATGGAAGCAGCGAGCACCACCTCTTTAACGGACTTTATTCACCACAGCGTCAACCGTATGGATCAGCAGCAGGAGAGCATCACGGACGCGCTATCCAAGCGCTGGTGGCACAGGTGTCCGAGCTCACCCAGCAGATCCACCAGCTCACCTCTGCCACTGTGCCCATCGCACCGCCTGCGCCGCCCGTCCCCCGGGAAATTCCCCAGGATCACTTCCGGCCAGAGCCGCGACTCCCGGCGCCAGAGAACTACTCCGGTGAGCCAACTTTCTGCAGAACTTTCCTTAATGAGTGTTCCATGCACTTTGCCTTACAGCCCCGCACTTTCGCCACCGAGGAATTGAAGGTTGCGTTCACGCTGACTGCAAGGCCGCCTTATGGGGGACGGCGGTGTGGGAGAACCAACATCCGTGTTGCGCCTCGTTCCACACCCTCTCGGAGGAGATGAGGAGGGTCTTCGATCGAGCCGCGGTCGGCAGGGAAGCCGGCCACCAGCTCTCAGACCTACATCAAGGGACCTCCTCTGTCACGGATACTCCATCCAGTTCCGCACCCTGGCGGCCAGCGTGACAGTGGAAACGAGGCGGCGCAGTGGGATCGATTCCTGCATGGGACTGGCCGACCGTGTTCAAACAGGAGATCTACCTCCTCGAGCTGCCCCCCACACTCAACAGTCTCATCGACCTAGCCCTACGAGTTGATGCCCGGATTAATCGTCTGGGTCGACACACCAGTCCTACACGCCATCCCATCTCTCCGGAGAGGGGGCGCTCGAGTCGAGAAACGCGGTCGGTCCCGTCGACAACCACGAACCCATGCAGGTGGGTAGAGCTCGGCTGTCACGGAAGGAGAGAGAGTGGAGGAGGTCCAAGGACTATGCTTGTACTGTGGAGGCTGTTAGGACATAGCCATCTATTCCTGCCCGGTAAAAGATCCAGCCCGGTAAAGGATGAGGCCTACTATCGGGTGGGATCTCCGCTGGGAAGTCCTCAACAAACATCCTCGACTCTCCTTCCGCGGTGAAACTGAGGGTGTGGTGGGGTTGAAGGACACACACACGACTGTCATGCCTTTCTGGACTCCGGAGCCGAAGGTAAAAATTTCATCGATTCCTCCTTGCACGTCACACAGAACATTCCTGTCCGGCCTGTGTCTCTTCCCATCCAGGTCAACCACACTCAACGGCCAGGAACTGCCTCAACGTCACCCATTACACTGAAACCCCATCACTCTGCTCACTTCAGGCAATCATGCGAAACCATATCCTTTTTTCCTCATGGACTCCCCTGTAGCTCCCATTGTCTTAGGTCACCCCTGGTTAATGAAACATAATCCACGAGTGGATTGGGGTTCCAACACTGTCACATTGTGGAGTGAAAGTTGTCATGAGTCTTGTCTGGTTTCTGCTTGTCCTGTTGTCCCTGTCTCTGTGTTTATCAGAAAGAGAACATGGTATTATCAAACGTGCCCGAAGAGTACCTGGACCTGAAGGAAGTGTTCAGTAAGTCCCGTGCTGCTTCTCTGCCTCCGCATCGTCCCTACGACTGTGCCATGGACTTAGTGCCAGAGAAGTCTCCGCCTAAAGGCAAGTTATACTCTCTTTCTATTCCAGAGGGGGAGGCCATGGAGAAATGCATTTCTGATTCCTTGGCCTCTGGTTTCATCTGCCCTTCCTCTTCTCCAGCGGGGGCGGGGTTCTTTTTTGTGGGTAAGAAAGATGGTTCTCTGCAACCTTGTATTGACTACCGAGAGCTGAACAACATTACGATAAAAAACACCTATCCTTTACCACTCATGTCTTCAGCTTTTGAGAGGTTACAGGGAGCATCCGTATTCACAAAAATTGGATTTACGTAATGCTTATCATTTGGTCCGCATCAGGAAGGGGGATGAATGGAAAACCGCCTTTAATACCCCTAGAGGGCACTTTGAATACTTGGTGATGCCGTTCGGGCTCTCCAACTCGCCCTGGGTTTTCCAAGCACTCGTTAATGACGTGTTGAGAGATATGGTAGATCAGTTTATATATGTTTACCTGGATGACATACTGATTTTTTCTTCATCTCTCCAGGAACACGTTCAACACGTCAGACGAGTGCTCCAGAGGTTACTTGAGAATGGTCTTTTTGTCAAGGCGGAGAAAATGCGTATTCCATGCACAGTCTGTTTCCCTTCCTAGGGTATATCGTCTCGTCCGAGGGAATACGTATGGACCCTGACAAAGTTAAGGCTGTGATAGAGTGGCCATCTCCAGATTCCCGTAAGGCCCTACAGCGGTTTTTTCTGGGGTTCGCCAATTCTATCGGCGTTTTATTCGCAATTTCAGCCAACTAGCCTCACCTCTGACGGCCTTGACCTCTCCCAGTACTCCGTTCAGGTGGTCGGACGCAGCGGAGACTGCGTTCACTAACCTCAAGAGACGCTTCGTTTCGGCTCCCATTCTTGTGGCCCCTGACCCCACACGACAGTTCGTGGTGGAGGTCGACGCATCAGAGGTGGGGGTAGGAGCAGTGTTGTCCCAACGTGCTGCCTCGGACGATAAGGTACATCCTTGCGCATTTTTTTCCCGTCGTTTATCTCCTGCTGAACGCAATTATGACATTGGTAACAGAGAGTTGTTGGCCGTCAAATTAGCTTTAGAGGAGTGGTGTCACTGGCTGAAAGGCTCAGGGGTACCTTTCATGGTTTGGACCGATCATAAGAACTTAGAATACATTAGAACTGCCAAAAGACTCAATTCCAGGCAGGCTCGGTGGGCACTTTTCGGTTTCGGTCGCTTTGATTTTACCTTATCGTACCGCCCGGGTTCCAAAAATGTCAAACCCGATTCTTTATCACGTCTTTTTGATCCCTCTGCCCGCCCGGTGACTCCCGAGTGTATTTTACCTGAGAGAGTAGTGGTCTCAGCACTCATATGGGAGGTCGAGTCGAAGGTCAAGACGGCCTTAGAAGGGGTAACGCCTCCGCCCGGTTGTCCACCGAACCATTTATTTGTGCCGAAGGGAGTTAAGGTCCGAAGTCATTCAGTGGGGTCACTGCTCTAACGTTGCTTGTCATCCAGGGATAAGTCGAACTAATGGGTTGGTTAAACAACGATTCTGGTGGCCACTTATGGCTCGTGACATCCGAGATTTTGTGTTGGCTTGCTCAGTTTGCGCCAGTGGTAAGTCATCTAACCGACCTCCTGATGGGCTCCTTCAACCGCTGTCTGTCCCTTCGAGACCCTGGTCATTCCATCGCTCTAGATTTTGTTACCGCCCTCCCGCCCTCTAATGGCATGACAGTCGTATTTGACCGTAGTGGACCGGTTCTCGAAGGCGGCACATTTCATTCCCTTGCCCAAATTACCGACAGCCAAGGAGACAGCGGTCACTGTCCTAGATCACGTCTTTCGGCTTCATGGCCTCCCGGTAGACGTGGTTTCTGACAGGGGATCTCAATTTATATCCAAATTTTGGAAAGAGTTTTGTAAATTGCTAGGAGCGTCAGTTAGCTTGTCTTCGGGTTATCGTCCTCAGAGTAACGGACAGTATGAGCGAGCCAACCAAGATTTAGAGAGGACGTTGCGATGTTTGGTCTCCAAGAATCCTCCATCCTGGAGTCAACAACTCTCTATGGTGGAGTACGCTCACAATTCGTTACCAGTGTCAGCCACGGGCCTTTCTCCGTTCCAATGCAGTGTAGGTTACCAGCCACCAGTTTTTCCCAGTCTGGAATCTGAAGTCGCGGTCCCCTCTGCTCACGCGTTTGTCCAGAGGTGCCACCGCACCTGGACCAGAGCCCGCGAGACTCTGCTCCGGATGAGGGAGCGCACTAAGGCCAAGCCCGATCGCCACCGTTCAAAGCCTCCCGTTTACGTCGTGGGTCAAAAAAGTGTGGCTTTCTACCAATAACATTCCCCTGCGATCCGTATCTAACAAGTTAGCTCCCAAATTTATTGGCCCGTTTACTATCACCAAGATCATTAGTCCGGTGACAGTCCGCCTCAAACTACCTCCAGCGTACAGGAGGATACACCCCGCCTTCATTCATGTGTCCAAAATTAAACCCGTGTTTTATGCACGTATTAATCCGCCTACTCCGGTTCCCCCGCCGCCGCGTCTTGTAGATGGGGAACCGACCTATTCGGTTAATCGCATTCTGGACTCAAGGCGGAGGGGGTGAGGATTCCAGTAATTGGTGGACTGGGAAGGTTACGTTCCGGAGGAGAGGAGTTGGGTACCTGCTAGGGACATATTGGATCACTCCCTTATTGATGATTACAATCAGCAGGTAGGACCTTCTGGGAACTCCAGGAGGCGTTCTTAGAGGAGGGGGGGGGGTACTGTCACGGTTGGTAAACCGTGATCTCTGGGTTTTGCACTTTGTGGTGAAATCTGTGTGTTTCGCATCTGCACTGATTAGCTTGTGGGCGTCTCCGTTAATTGTCATCAGCAGCAGCTGTCACTCATTACCCTCTCCCTATATATATGGCTTGTCTCATGTCTTGTGTTTGTGAGAGGGTTGTTTCATGTTTGGTAACTGTTCTTTGTAAATGTCCGTGTCTTCCCCCGGAACCTCATCCACTCATCGCACCTTCACAAGCATCACCACTTACCTTCGGCTCGTTTCCCCGCAGTTCCTGTGCCATCCTCTCCTGCTGCCACCTCACCATCACCATCTGGATTACTCACCGTCTCCCACCATCTTGGATTGTCGTCTTCCCAGCGTTGTTTGTATTTTTGTTTGGTTTTCATTAAACTGTTTCATACTCGCACTTGTTTCCAGCTTCTCCTTCACCCAGTCGTCACAATGGGTGTTGTGTGATGCGGTCGCAATAATCACTTCGACCCAGGTCTGACTCTCTCTCGAGGGATGAGCTCTGTGGTTCGGTTCCCGTGGCCATCATTGCAGTGAGGTGGGATCGAGCACGGGGGTTGTAGATAGGGCACGGGAGGAGTAGAAAGTTTCCGTTTGAGCACGTCTTGTTACCTCTCTTAAGTAGACATTTATCAGAGATGTATGGTTTCCTTTGATGGCCAACCCCTTCTTGAAGATTGCAGCAAGATGTCCCTCCTCAGTGATTTTGGGTTTTAGGTAGTGTTCCTTGCTCTCTACTTAGCAGCTTCTAAGGTCTGGTTTCCTCCAGTGTATTTACGGTGGCACACATGAAACATCATAGCTGGTAGCTGTCTAATGACAGTTTCCCTTTGACCAACTGCTCTTTGGCTTGAGTGGAACAAGATGTCCCTCACTAAGTACAGTATGTGGATATTGAATTAGGGTTCCTTGCTCCCTCTATTTGGTCTGAATGTATGGGTTGCGCTGCCACCCTCCTCCCCCACCTTACTAGGGGCCTTAAGTGGGTGGTTCCCCTTCTTTGGTTCCTTGGATTGAGCTCTCGTATAAATCTCCTAGGTCAGGCTGCCTCCCCCGTATCAGAGGGTAGTAAGTTAGGTGCTTTACCTACTGTATAGCAGCCTCTTCAGAAATGGAAACTGTCTGAGGATAGTTTCCCTTTGACGAGCTGCTCTTTGCCTTGGGCTGTTTCCCTTGTAATTTGACAGCAATGCATATTTACAGTACCTTTTGAATTTCTGTATTTTTGAAATAAACATAATACATATAACCATTACACTTATCTGTACATAGTAAATGCAGTTATTTTTTTTTTTGGGGGGGGCGCCCAAAGTGTGAATCCGTATTCAGAAAGGCACAGAAAACAAATAACGTTTGCCTGTTACATTAAAGTACATAAAATTTCACTTACCACATAAACAGAGTAAGTAGGAGAGAGGACTGAGGATGATGCAAATGATTTGTAGATTCTGAGCACCACTGACAAAACATCTAATCTTGTAAAATGTGTGGTAAGTACTGCTGCTCCATATAAACAGAATACGTGCGTTCACAAATCTCGAAAGTGAAAATGAAACTAAAAAGCCATCCAGCACTCAAAAGCAGTTTTAATGCCAGGCATAATAGCGGCTCTCAGATGAGCGCAATTTATACAGGCTTACAGTGTAATTACCAAATGATATAACTGCGAGAGGAAGTATTGAAATATATATTTTCCTCCCATCTCGTATTTATTCCCTTTAGGGGTTCGGGTTCCGTGTACACATCATTTTCTTTCCGAAAATGGTATTGGGATGCGGCGGATTGTGGAAGGTAAGGGGTGGTGGGGGGTCACACGATGCTGGCTCAACATCATGATATCTATCAGCCATCGGCAATGGATGATGCCATCGTCTATAGGCCCAACCCTAGTTACCACTCTAATATGTCTTGCAATATCTGTGCATGCAAAGGTTCTGCGTGATCCTCTTGTTCAATATTCTCAGGCTCTGAAACTGGCTCAAATTGATATGGTAATATTGACACCATCCTTAACTATACCAGAGCAGACAGAACTTGCTGCTTTGGTAAGGGCACCGGTCAACACTTTCTAAGCAGTTCGCCAATCACAACGTACTGGGACAGCTAACCAATCACAACACATTTTGTTTTTCGGAAGGCAGGCCTTCATCAAACCCGGAACTAATCGAGCCGTTTCTGCCAGGCTGGGGAGAAAGGTATTGTAATAATGTAAATTATGTAAAAAATAATGCATTTTTCGAACCACCAAGCATGAGAGCATGTTCTAGTACAGCCCCAAAACAAAATCAAGACTTCGGAAAAGAGCAAAATAGGACCCCTTTAAAATAAATAATTTCATTGAAGGTTAAAGGTGGGGTAAGCGATTTTTCAAAAACGCTTTAGAAAACTGATTCGGGGATAAAAAAAAAGAAAAACAAACTTGTAGCCAATCAGCAGTAAGGGGCGTGTCTACTCATGATGTGGATGAGAGAGTATTCAGTGCACAGGACGAACATTAGCCAAACCGAGCGACAGAAAGATAGAGATGGCGGATAAAAAACAAATGAGGAAAACGTCTGAGGAACAAATGAAGGCAAGAAGTAGGACCCGTGTAAATATCGGATCAGCTTTCCAGTGCTGGAGAAAACTCAAGGAGCGGAAGGCCTGCGATCGGATGCTGAGGTTGCTTTGTTTCTTCCCGACAGGCGAGTAACACCGTGTCTGTCTAGTACACTGTATGCGACAAAGCGACCGTTGAAAAT